>NW_021779497.1:0-918 GCF_005508785.2 Acyrthosiphon pisum | reverse complement strand
GGGTTAAAAGTAAATTTACGTATATTTTTACCGAGTTTTTTTACCATTGGAAAAAATTGAGTGACCTCTTATTTTTAAATGTTTTTAGAAGCGGAATAAGTTTTATTTATGTAGCCAGAGTAGCCAATACGACTAATAAAATGCAGATACCGTATTTTAGTTTAGGTATAATCTATCTATACATTAATTTAATAGTAAACACTGAGTGTTCTGTGTTCTGTTGTTACTCGTTCTGAGTGACTGTGCAGGTAGAGACTTAGGTACTTACGTTAATACTTACTGCCTAGTAGTACTCTTACACTGAATTAAGCATGCACAAATAATCGTGTTCAATACTATAATGGTTGTATATTTCCACGTTTTATTGTTTTATATTTTTAATTCAATTCAACATACACTCGCCTAGTTAAATTGATATGTTCCGAATTTTAATTACATTTCAATATTTTTATTATGTACCTATTGGCGTATTGCTGTGTTATTCAGTATTCTGCAAACAGTTTTATAATTTATTTAAGTTCTATTTTTTTATAAAAGATGTATTGTTGTATTTATTATTTGTTCTATTGTTTATTATAAGCTATTCCTTTTTTGTTTTATTTTGATAAATGCAATTACATCAAAAACATACAATAGTATATGTTGATATTGAATTTATGTTTATAGTTGAATACCTACAAGTTTCATTAGTTGAAAAATAGTAAGTCCGCCCCTGGTTGTACACTTATACCTACCTATATATAATATATGTGATATACACAACAGATAAGCAATACTCGACGACAATCAATTGGGGAAAAAACTTTAAAAATAGCTGGAAAATTAAATTCAACTATAATGTAATCACGATTCATGACATAATTCAAGTATTAAATTTCCATGAAAAAACCGTTAATTTTTTCGGTCGGGAATAGGTTT
>NW_021779496.1:0-972 GCF_005508785.2 Acyrthosiphon pisum | reverse complement strand
GGAATTGTTTTCATGTTGTCCTATAATCATTAAACAATAAGCATAGTTATACCTAGAGTATGCAAATATATGTGTAAATACAACCATCAGAAGATTTATAATAGTATCCAGTTCATCTCAAATATAAAACAACATAAATCAAATGTTTGATTTTATCAAAACAAAAAAAAAATGTAAATGGTAAATTATAGCTCATAAAAAAAAATCTTGGTTGTAATTAGACAGGTACCTACCTAATATTAATTTTTTAGATTTAGTCATTTAGTTAATTAGGAATTTCATGTATTGAGTATTAAGGATTTTTAAAGATCTTTAATATTATAGAAATTTAATAAATACCTACCTATTACAATAATCTTAACAGAAAAATAAGGGTATCCTATACTTGTTTTTTGGCTTGAATATGTGTAGATATTTGTACCAACAAAATCCTGGGTAGTGGGTAAACATGTTGTATTTCCCTGACTATCTCATAATGTATAATGTTCACTTAATTACAAGGTTTTAATAAAAAAGAATCCATTTAATAATCAAGTTAATGATTTGAAATTGTTAGAATATGAATATCACACTTGTCATATACGTTTTAAGACTGGGGTCTTCAACCTTAATGAGAATTTCAGAAAAAAAATTAAAAACTATAATAATTGTCCTTTAATAATTATAAAATAAAACATTTCATATTATAAAACTAATAATATAATAGCTATTATTGGTTTTTTTTTTAGAGTTGACAAAATTAGTTTTTAAGTATTAGTCAATCTAATTTTTGTTTAGGATTAATTTGGTTTTGATATAATATAATGTTCAGATATAGAAATGCTACTAAACAGAGATATAAGATTAAGCAGAATTAGCATATATAATTGGAGAAAAATTAAATTACAAGTTAACGCTCATTGTGATATTTCACTTATAATAATATAACCTATAACTAATTTTGTTCATGGCCGAATCCCCCACATTTTATAT
>NW_021779495.1:0-717 GCF_005508785.2 Acyrthosiphon pisum | reverse complement strand
CATTGAAAATTCATGTATCTACGGTCATTTTTTTTAAAGTTACACCAAAAACCAAAATCGATTTTCTCGAAAACAGATTTTGCGTAAAAATTCCAGTTTTTCCTTAATTTTTCTTTTGTTTTTCCCGGCGCTTTGAAAACTACTGAGAATTTTAAATTTTGACCTCCCCAATGCACCAACGATATTCACTTTCTGATCAAACAAGATTCTGAAGTTGAAAATCGTAGCATTATTTCGACTACTTATCGTGTACACAGACACAAAAAAAAAAAATAAAAAAATAAAAAAAAAACACACATCATTGTAAAATCAATACATTAATCGTTCCACTCAGAATCTAAAATTTAAGAAATAAACATTCTTTCTATTTATCAATTATTAAAACTAACTACATTTCATACTACCCTGCTATTATATTGATGTCATGTGGTAACTTTTTTAACAACTTGGACGTGTTCAATATGACTCTTAGCTCTTTAAATTTATATTTTTAGATTATAACCTATTATTATATTTAATTTAATCAAATTGTTATATTATAATCAATTGTCTAACTTTTAATTTCTATACATTTATATACATATTATATATTTTTTTTTCTCTTTTTTTTCTTTCGTTCTTATATCATTTGTTTTAATTTTTTAGTATAACACACACCTATGAAACTGTCATTATTTGTATTATTGTAAATTGGAATTTTATTCCGTTAATAAAATA
>NW_021779494.1:0-757 GCF_005508785.2 Acyrthosiphon pisum | reverse complement strand
TAAACTTTAATATAATTATATATGTATATTTTATGTATAATTGTATATTCTACAATCACAAATATAACATTATAATATTATAACATAGATGAGCAAGCAGGTATCGCTCTGATGTACAGTAGGTTACGGGTGGGTCGCTGTAATGGATGGTGTTAAATTTGAATTCAATGATATAGTATCATTGTATAAGAAAAACAATTATGAGCAAAGACGGTCAGTCAGCCTATGATATTACTAAGTATATTAATTGATGATATAATTGTGAATAAAGTAATTTATATATAACCTATTTTCGTTGAACCTTTTTTTAAATTTTCTATTGTTAGCTATAAAAGTTGAACATTTTATAAATTTTTAACTACAAAATAATTATTATTTTGTCAAAATTCGAACTTTAAATACTTATTCAAAAACATTGTGCCTATGTATTTTTAATTTTTTCCAACAGCAGGGCCGGTTTTAGTGGTGGGGGGGTGTCCACCTCCCCACTTACAACAGCTGGTTCATTTTAGTCGACAAATTTGTCATTTTGATATAGCGGTCGCCGGTCGGAAAATCAGCAATTATGAATTTATTATAATTTATGATTATTTCAAAATTCAAATATAATTTATTATACCTATTATGACCTAATATAATAGTAAATAATATTTAAGAACTAAAAATAGGTAACAAAAAATATTTATATAATGTAAATATATATATATAATATTGTATTTCAATCATATGATTTTGCCAGTAGCATGTCATGTAAGAT
>NW_021779493.1:0-1366 GCF_005508785.2 Acyrthosiphon pisum | reverse complement strand
AATTTCATTTGAGAGGGCGTATTTTCGTTTTTTCATATACCTCAAAAATTATGTATTTATAAAAAAAAAATGTACATTACTTTATTTTTAAGCAATGAATTATTTAAAAAATACATATATAGGAGAACAGTTTTATAACTTGAGTGATATATTATTTAAATTAGAACTTATAATCTAATGATCACTATCTATTTCACTAATGATATTTTCGTAATCAGCAGTTTGTTGTCTACGCTATGGTGTTGATGTAATGATGTAGACGTATTTTTTAAAGGTACACAGTACACACTGCAGAGGTGGCGAATATTTTTGTATTACAACGGTGGCGGTAAATATTGTGTCACTTGACACTCATCATATCTCTACTTTTATTTTG
This sequence comes from Acyrthosiphon pisum, assembly GCF_005508785.2. Classification (NCBI taxonomy): domain Eukaryota; kingdom Metazoa; phylum Arthropoda; class Insecta; order Hemiptera; family Aphididae; genus Acyrthosiphon; species Acyrthosiphon pisum. Next base: position 990 of record NW_021779493.1, on the reverse strand, counting down.
CCATTTCGAGCACTGATCAAAGCATTGAATTTATACTAAGGGCCGTTCTTACAATGTCCGGTAAAGTGTCGGTTAACGCTAACCGGATGATAACAGATTTTATTACCGGCAGAATTCCGCCGGTTAAGTGTCGGTTAACTTTAACCGGAGATCGTAAGAACCAGCCTATATTAAGTATATTAATATTGAATATAATATTATTATTTAATAATTTATATTAAAAATGTATGCCTCTTTCCACCACTAATACACTTTGTGGATCTCTGCTTATTAATTTAGACCCGTTTACAGGACATTATTGATTATATTAAAATATTCATAAACTCAATAGGAAAAAAAAATTACGAGTAAGAACACACACACACACACACACACATATATATTATAGTCACACAGATCGATTAATACAAGTAATATAATTATAACAACAGTCGTCAGTCATTTCCACTGAACTAAATACATATTATCGATGGCGTAGCGCACAAGTGTGATAAGCAGGGGTGGATTGGCGTATCGGGAAATCGGGAACCTTCCCGATGGGCCGGTTCTTGTAAGGGCCGGTAGGGCCGGTATAATTTTTATAATATTATTGCAAAAAAAAATTATATTTTTATAAATTAAGCATAAAATATATTAAAATAAATTAAATACCTACGAAGGTATTATTTTTAATATCTTAAACTATTGCAATTCATAGTAGGAATTTTGGTATTTACTATTTACACTATTTTCCCTCCAATTCATGCTAATGTATTATTTAGAAATCTGTGGTATTGGTATTTTAGTATTTATATTTTATACTCTATGGTAGAGTTCAGTTAGTTGCATGATAACATTGAAAACCTTATCTTATCATTATTTGTATTTATTTTGATTTTGAACTTTTTACACAAACGAGTTACCAAATCAGTTACAGTACTTACAGACGTGTGTTTAGTTTTAAAATTCAATTGAACTGTGTAATTTAAATTATATGTGACAGTGGTGAAA
>NW_021779492.1:0-936 GCF_005508785.2 Acyrthosiphon pisum | reverse complement strand
ATTATCTTTACCCAGAGGCCAGATTGCCAGAACCCAGTCATTCTTCTCTACTTTCAGGACATAGGGGTAATTAGTTAATTTCGAAAGACTTATTGAATTTAATATTTATTATTGCATACTAATCGACTATAAAATTTAAATATGACAGAAAAGTGACAACAGTACCTATTTGAATTCGGGACTCGGGTATTTTAAATTATAATAAGTATAGTGTTGATTGTTGACAAAATGCTATTTGGCATTTTATATTTACATTTGTATATTATAATTTATAAAGAAATAAGACAGACGACGACGGTACGTGTCTATTATTGGATATTATTGTTGTATTATTTTTGATTTGTAGCTAGGTGGTGTAAAATGTAAATGTGTAATCCAGGGCTGTATATGGATAATATTTCTAAACTTAAATTACTGCAATTATTGTACTTATGTTTTATACATTAATCATTATTGTAAATAGATAATTCCGACTTTTTTTTAAATCATAAATATTTCATTAATGAGGGGAGGTCTTCAAAAATACGGCCTTTGGCGCATAGACTTTTTTTCGGTTCAATAATAAGGTAGCGCCGGTTATTAGCTAGGCTGCCAATGCAGATGAAGTCTAGTCACGCCTACTCAAAATTCAAAACCCACAAAAGTGTAACCCGGTTTTAAACACGAAACCCGCAAAAAATTGTACCCGGTTTTTAAAACGAAACCCGAAACCCGTAAAAAATTGTACTCGGTTTTGAACACGAAACCCGAAACCCGCAAAAAATTGTACTCGGTTTTTAACACGAAACCAGAAACCCGTAAAAAATTTTACCCGGTTTTTAACACGAAAAACGAAACCCGCAAAAAATTGTACCCGGTTTTTAACACGAAACCCGAAACCCGCAAAAAATTGTACCCGGTTTTGAACACGAAACCCGTAACCCGAAATATTTTAAC
>NW_021779491.1:0-1173 GCF_005508785.2 Acyrthosiphon pisum | reverse complement strand
TTGCTTTCCATAACGAATATTCAGTATTAACCGTCGCAGTGAGACTACTCAAGTATGTTTTAAACGTTTCATTTTTCATTTCTTTGATTTTGTCATGAAGAATTTTGCTAACACGGTTCCATTCCGTTTTATCCGTTGGGTTCCGTGTACTATGCCATGTTCGTCTCGCTCGACGTTTTTGTTGGACTAGTTTTCTTATTTCTAGTGGGTAGGTTAACTCGTAATTACCATTGATAGCTACCGGAGTTGCTATTTCCGCAGCACTAACAATCTCGTCGGTTATTTTTTTAACTGCAGTATTAATGTCTGCTATTGTTTTTAGTCGAGTTGAAAGTATTATGTTTTCTTCGAGCGTATTTCTGAATAAGTCCCAATTTGTTTTTTTGTTTGTTATAGACATTTTTTTTGTTTCATTATCACTTCTGAGCTTAGTGAGAGAAGCACAGGAATGTGATCCGACGTCAGTTCTATTAATCCTTCAACTTCCGTATAGTTTGATGAAATTCCTTTCACTACGTAGAAATCAATAAGATCAGGTAGTTTATTTGGGTCAGTAGGCCAATATGTCGGTTTTCTAGTTGAAATAAATTGTGCTTTAATTGTATTTGCTGATTTGAACAATTCCCGCCCTTTGGTGGTAATCAATCTCGATCCCCAAAAGGTGTGTTTGGCATTATAATCTCCTCCAGCAATGAATCTGCTACCGAGTGTCTGGAAAAATTCAATAAATTTTTTGTCATCTACTTTATGTCTTGGTGGACAATATATAGCAGAGATGGTTAAATCGTTGTTGCCGTCATTAATATGGACACTAGTTGCCTGTAAATGTTCTTGAGGATGTTTATCAAGTTCATAATGTTTAATTGATTCTTTTATTATTATTGCAGTTCCTCCATGTGCGCGATTGCTAGGATGTTCTGTTGTATATATTCGATAGCCATGTAATTTTAGAGTGGTCCAGGATGTGAAGTGGGTTTCTGAAATTAAAGCTATGTCAATTTTTTCGTTGTTCATAAGATGTTCAAGTTCTTGTTTACGTTGTACAAGGCCGTTAGCGTTCCATGTTATGATTCGAAGAGTTCTACTCATTTCTTCCTCTTTTGTGCTTTGGTTTTGGGCTGGCTATTTTCAAGCCTGTCCAACCTCTCATTTAATTTTGTAATGCTGTCATAA
>NW_021779490.1:0-949 GCF_005508785.2 Acyrthosiphon pisum | reverse complement strand
TTCTAACTCCCATTCAAAAATTATAAAAATACATAGGCACAATTTTTTTTTATAAGCATTTAAAGTTCAAATTTTGACTAAATACGTAAAAATTACGGCAATGTTCAAATAATCTTAAACAGAAATTCATAAAAGTTTTTCTTTTTAATTCTAAGATTTGGAAATTTAATACAAGGCTCCTAACATATTTTTACAATAGCAGTTGCAAAATAAAAGGAATACATTGTCACAATTTTTATTTATAAGCATTTAAAGTTCAAATTTTGACAACATATTATGTAAAAATCACGAAAATTCGTAAATTATTTTATGCTAGAAATTCATAAAAAATTTTCCTTTTATATCTAAGATTTCAAAATTTAATACAAGGCTCATAATATATTTTTACAATAGCAATTGAAAAATAAAAGAAATATATAGTCACGATTTTTTTTTTATAAGCATTTAAAGTTCAAATTTTGACTAAATACGTAAAAATTACGGCAATGTTCAAATTATCTTAGACAGAAATTCATAAAAGTTTTTCTTTTTAATTCTAAGATTTGGAAATTTAATACAAGGCTCCTAACATATTTTTACAATAGCAGTTGCAAAATAAAAGGAATACATTGTCACAATTTTTATTTATAAGCATTTAAAGTTCAAATTTATACGAAATATGTCAAAATTGCGAAAATTTGCAAGTAATTTAGTGGTTGAAAAATCGTAAAAATTTTTCTTTTATAACTAAGTTTTTAAAATTTGGTACAAGGTTCTCCATAAGTTTTTCTTTAAAAATAATATATCCTAGACTGACAAATCATCTCCGTTCAGAATCGTTTTTCGTATACAATGATATAATATCATTGGATTCAAATTTAATTCCATCCATTACAGTAACCCACTTGTAACCTACTGTACAGCAGAGCGACATCCACGACTTACCCGCCTTTTTAAATTTGTTTTTATC
>NW_021779489.1:0-868 GCF_005508785.2 Acyrthosiphon pisum | reverse complement strand
AACTAAACTGCTAATGTAAAAAGTATTACTGCACAAGTGAAAGGGCTGAAGTCAGTTTTGACCCAACGTATTAGTATTAAGTAATTAAATTTCAAAAGAATGTCCAAAATGTATAATGTAGTAAAGCTATGATTTGATATGATGGGGTGTAATTTAACTCTTCGTTGGTAGCAGTTGGACTCGTAATTGTGACATCTGTTCTAATATTATGCGTGTGCGTGTGTGTGAGGTGTACAACAGCCGAAAAGAAAGTAATCCTCATTCCTCATTCCTAGTGTATAGTAGATATTGTAATTGTTAAATATTTGTTAACCAACCCGCTGGTATGAATTGCGTCCTCCGTTGCTGGTCGATTGGATTGGTGTCGTAGATGACCAGATTGATGTGTCTGGGAGGAAGACCACCTTCACCTACGAACACGGCTGCAACTTCATTTGCGGTAGGCAGGTTGTTCCGGCCCCTATCCCGGGCCGCGTCTTCAACAAAATGCATTCTCACTGGTCTTGGTGGCCCAGCTTCGGGATCGGCTAGGGCTCTTTCTGTCAACCACACCTGACGCATGTTCCTGAAACGAATATAGACATGTATATATTCATATATTTATGTTAAGCACACTCCATCATTGTGAATTGTATTTATCTCTATATTGTTAGTAATAATAGTAAAGTAAAATTTAAAAACATTCAATCCATTGGTAGCGGTGAGAGTAAAATCTATACTAAATATATATATTATAAATATTTGTGTGCCTGTATGTAGGTGTAATAAGCGTAGAGAATCACATACAGTAGGTAAAAATAATTTAGTGTATTAATGTATTATTAAATGTACCCCAAGATAGTTTTACTTCAAAGTTACATAAATATCT
>NW_021779488.1:0-968 GCF_005508785.2 Acyrthosiphon pisum | reverse complement strand
TTCAACTAAAATGCTATAAAAAAAATGTGTGCCTATGTATTTTTAATATTTTACAAATGCTATTGTAACAATATATCAGGAGCCTTGCATTAAATTTTTACACTTTTTTGCCCAACAGATAAAACTTTATTGATATTTATAGAAAAAAAAACTAAAATAATTGAAAACTGAAAATATCCGTAAACAGCTCAAAAAGAGTCAAAATATTTTCAAAATTGTATGGTGTATAGGAAATGCTAATATAAACATTTAGTAAAATTTGCATGTATCTACAGTTATTCGTTTTTGAATTACAACAAAATAAGGAAATCGCTACATGAGAAATCGAGTGAATATCCAATGTTGTGAACATTTGAATTTCAAACGATCATAAAAATTTAATTTGACTTTCTTATAGATATTTTTTGTTTGATAAAGGTAGATAATCTTATAAGGAATCTTGTTTTACATTTTAAAATCTTAGATTTAAAAAGAAAAATTTTTACGAATTCTTAACTCAAAATAATTTGCTAATTTTCGTGATTTTTCCACATTTTGTCAATTTTTGAACTTTAAATGCTTATAAAAAAAAACTGTGACTAAGGAATTTTAATATTTTTCATCTGCTTTTGAAACAATATACTTGGAGCCTTTTATTAAATTTTCAAGCTTTTTTAATCAACAAATAAAATTTTATTGATATTTTTAAGAAAAAAACTAAAAAAAAATGAAAACTGACAATGTCCGTAAAGAGCTCAAAATAAGTCAAAATATTTTGAAAATGTTATGGTGTATAGAAAATGCTAATATAAACATTCAGTCAAAATTTCACGTATCTACGGTCATTTTTTTTAAAGTAACACCAAAAACCAAATTCAATTTTCTCGAAAACAGATTTTGAGTAAAAATTCCCGTTTTTCCTTAAATTTTCTTTTGTTTTTCACGGCGCTTTTGAAAACTATTGGAAAAATTTTACTTTTAACCCCCTA
>NW_021779487.1:0-1317 GCF_005508785.2 Acyrthosiphon pisum | reverse complement strand
GCTGTTTACGGACACTGTCAGTTTTCAATTTGTTTAGTTTTTTTTTTATATAAATATCAATAAAATTGATTGTTTGCTGGGAAAAAAGCGTGAAAATGTAATGCAAGGTTCCTGATATATTGTTACAATAGCAGTTGAAAAATGTTAAAAATACATATGCACAATTTATTTTTATAAGCATTTAAAGATCGAATTTTGACAAAATTTATAAAATTTAGATTCATTAATTATTTTGTAGTTAAAAATGTATAAAATTATCAACTTTTATATCTAAGGATTGAAAATTTAAAACAAGATTCCACGTAAGTAGTTAATTCTATTACCAAAAAATCTAAAAACACATAAGCACAGTTTATTTTTATACTCATTGTAAGTTCAAATTTGGACGAAATTACATGTTAAAATACCTAGAATAACTATTTTAGTTAATTTGTTGCGATTGTATAATATTATTCGTCGGTACATGAAACTCCTAAGTATAATGTTATATATCTATGATAGTATCACGGCTTGTTGTTGATATATAACACGTTATAGTAAATACCTAATGAATATTGTGATATGATTAATTTGGAATTTATTATAGGTGCCTATTATAGGTCAATTTTTTTTAATACCATAGATAAGTATAAAATATGTCTTATACCTATAGACCGACATACTGTCTACGCTCAGAATCGTTTTTCTTATACAATGATATTATGACATTGAAATTTGAATTCAAATTTAATACCATCCATTATACAGTGACCCACTTGTAATCTACTGTACAGCAGAGCGCCATCTACTTAGCCTCCTTTTTTATTTTTTTTTTGGTCTGTCATCACCTTTTAGGACAGTAAAAGTGCTTGGATTTTCTTCAACAGTATCTTTTCTGATAGGAAAGTGAATCTAGTTGGTACTTTGGGGGGTCAAAAGTAAAATTTTTCCAATAGTTTTCAAAGCGCCGTGAAAAACAAAAGAAAAATTAAGGAAAAACGGGAATTTTTACGCAAAATATGTTTTCGAGAAAATTGATTTTAGTTTTTGGTGTAACTTTAAAACGAATGACTGTAGATACATGAAATTTTCACTCGTTGTTTATATTTCCATTTTCTATACATGATACATTTTTAAATATTATGATTTTGTTTTGAGCTGTTAACGGACAATTTCAGTTTCCAATTTAATTAGTTTCTTTTAACTAAATCCCTTATAGTCATAGTTTTTTTTTTTAATAAGCATTTAAAGGTGATGACCGACCCAAAAAAAAAATTTAAAAATTTAAAAAAAACCCCCATCCATTGTAAAATCAATACATTCATCGTTCCACTCAAA
>NW_021779486.1:42307-43444 GCF_005508785.2 Acyrthosiphon pisum | reverse complement strand
CAAGTACTACTTACTCTACGCTTTTAAACTCTGTGAACAATGCTCATATCAGTAGCAGATAAGTTAGGCGTAATTGTATCTTCCGCAAACCGAACGATTAAAAATGTATCATATGCTATTGCGGGACTTTTTTATAAATCCCTAATGAATTGGTCGAAACAAAGATGAAAATGTTCAAGATTGCCCGATTTCCTTTAGTATTGTGCAATTTATTGCACACATGTGCGAATTCAATCTCCAGGCGGTGAATTCGCAGAATCATTTAGATTTTAGAAGTCGAAAAGGGTATAAAAACATATCAATATACTTTTAATTTACACATTACACTTACACATTACCATAAGCTCATAATTAATTAAACATACATTTTGGAAGGAGGGCCTATGTATAAGGGAATGCGCATATAACCAAAATTCAAGAGGTATACACTATATATTGAATTAGGTAAAAAAAATATTCATATTTTACACTTTTAAATTTAATCCAATGAATGTATTGGTCTTACAGTGTGTACATAATTATATTATTGTGTCTGGTGTCATCTTCTATTATTGGCGTAATACATTTTTCTAAGGAAAAAGAAAAAAGTTAAAATTTCAAAATAAAATAATACTTGCATCTTGCACTAGCGTCTAGCACGGAACCACAAAAAACCAAAAACTAATATCAATTATCAATATCACAAAACATTTTATTAATCATTATCAGCTGTCACATAACAATTAACAGCTGCTTCATTATGAGCCAATGAAAATATTCGTTACGTTTAAAATTATTAAAATAATGGTTAGTACTAGCGGTAACATTGTAATAATGGTTCGTTTTAAAGTTTAAACTCGTCACTAAAGTCCCCGCTACGTTTAACTGCACGCTAGCCTAACTGACAGATAAATATAATTTAGCGGGAAATTGTAATAACGGCCCTAAATATACTAAACATATAGTATATTGAATGCTGGTGAGAAGTTAGATTTGGTCCACCGTCGACGGGTCAGGACGATAACGGTAGCGTTATCTACCGTTATTGTTTTGCACTGCGAAACGACCACGATTGTCGCTAGATGGCAATGCCGTGTATGATGTTAAATTTATACATTCCATTTTCATATTATCTATTCCTAGTTAACGCCAACTGAC
>NW_021779486.1:0-548 GCF_005508785.2 Acyrthosiphon pisum | reverse complement strand
AATATCATTGGAAAAATAATTAAATTACATAGGCACAATTTTTTTTACAAGCATTTAAAGATCAAATTTTGACAAAATTTATCAAATCTTAATTTGAAAAATTATTTTGTAGTTAAAAATTTATAAAATGTTCAATTTTTGTATCTAAGAATTAAAAATTTAAAACAAGATTCCACGTAAGTAATTAATTCTGTTACCAAAAAATCTAAAAAATACATTTACACAGTTTATTTTTATAGTCATTTTAAGTACAAATTTGGACGAAATTACATATTAAAAACCTAGGATAACTATTTTAGTTATTTTGTTCTGATTGTATAATATTATTCGTGGGTACTTGAAACTTCTAAAGTATACTATTATATATCTATGATTTTACCACGGTTTTTTGTTGATGTATAACGCGTTATAACTTATAAGTACTTAATAGATATTATGATAAGATTAATTTGGAATTTATTATAGGTACCTATTATAGCTCAATTTTTTTTTAATACCATAGATAAGTATATATATGTCTAATACATAGACTGATATACCGTCTCCGC
>NW_021779485.1:0-977 GCF_005508785.2 Acyrthosiphon pisum | reverse complement strand
AAAAAAAAAAAAAAAAAATCGAATCAATAAGATAATTTACTGAAAAAAAAAAAAAAAAAATAACACGACTTGATTGTACAACAGTTGCATAGTAACTGACTAAATGTTTTAAATAATATCTTGTCTGTCAAATTAAAAATCGCTTTGAATTTTTTCTATAAAATTACAGAGAGATTTGTTTCACTGTTAGGCATACATTCCTGGTTAAACTTTTTTCATCTCCCCGTAAAAAGTGCCTCAGAACCGCCAACCATACATATTAGAATTTTTAGCTATACGGTAATCGAATGTGCTGCAAGGCAGACTTTCCTCCTTGAATTTTTTTCATCTCCCCGTAAAAAGTGACTCAGAACCGCCAACCATACATATTAGAATTTTTAGCTATACGGTGATCGAATGTGCTGCAAGGCGGACTTTCCTCCTTGAATTTTTTTCATCTCCCCGTAAAAAGTGACTCAGAACCGCCAACCATACATATTAGAATTTTTAGCTATACGGTGATCGAATGTACTGTAAGGCGGACTTTCCTCCTTGAATTTTTTTCATCTCCCCGTAAAAAGTGCCTCAGAACCGCCAACCATACATATTAGAATATTTAGCTATACGGTAATCGAATGTGCTGCAAGGGGGACTTTCCCCCTTGAACTTTTTTCATCTCCCCGTAAAAAGTGACTCAGAACCGCCAAATTACTACTACTCACCCCCGCCTTATTATATTTGACGAAAATTTTTTGAAATTTTTTTTAAAAATTCGAGTTTAACCGGCTTTACGGACCTCGCACGGCCCCGTCGAAGACTTATTCGCCTTCCCCGCCAAATTTATATGCCGCGCGCGGCCGTACTTCTATCCCAGCGAGCCCCGTGGCGTAGTGACGTCGCGGAAAGCAGACGGCCCGCCGCGCCGCCGTCGAGTAGGTATCGCTATATACGGGCATAAATATATGCGTCGGTTCGTGCGGTTTAACAATTCCCCGAAG
>NW_021779484.1:0-812 GCF_005508785.2 Acyrthosiphon pisum | reverse complement strand
TTGGGAGTCTGTTGTATTTGAGTCAAATAACGAGACCCGATATAACATTTGCTGTTAATTTGGTCGGCCGTTATCTAGAAAAACCTCAAAAAGTGCGCTGGAATGCAGTAAAACGCATTTTTAGATACTTAACCCGCCATGAGTCGCATCACGGTCTTTAAGACCGTGCGTTTATTATTTTACTAATAAATCATTGTGAGTAATTTACTTTATTTCATGCATTTTGTTACCTTTAATGTACACGTTGACCTATTTTTTAAAACTATTTAGAACAGTCTATTATTGTTCATCGAATTTATAGCTATTTTTAAAGTCCGTAACCGGTCAAAAAGACCGTGTGCGACTGAACTCAGTATCAATTTTGTTACGTATTATTTTCGTCGACATACAATTTTAAATGGAAAAACCAACAAAAGCAATATATCTAGGCACTTACCTCTTATCTCTTCGAACGTTGCAATATTAAAAAAAAAAAAATAAAAAAAAATATTAAACCGTATCGTATTCAAACATATTCATTCAATCAAATTATTTTTCATTTATTTTCATTTTAATCTTAAGTATAATAGTTCCATTAATACCAATTTTTATTGTAAAATATAATAAATAAATAAAGTATATTTTTTGTAAATCATTAATAAATGCATTTGTATGTAAAATGTTAAAAAAAATATGAGATAAAAGTGAACGGTCAAAAAGACCTTGTGCGACCACATGTGTTACATACAATGATGCGACTCATGGAGGGTTAAAATCCATACCAAATTTTGGAATTTTGTACAGTAGTGATATAAATACCAATGTAATTGCTT
>NW_021779483.1:0-523 GCF_005508785.2 Acyrthosiphon pisum | reverse complement strand
CCACGGGTCTATTTCCTCTGCATAATTTTAGCACCCCCAGTGTTTGGCCTCTAGTTGCGCCTATGTGCTTTATACTATGATTTAAAAGCTTTTACAGTATACTTACATTTATAAACTAAAGTAGGTAGGTTTATCATCGTTTCCAAAATCGTTACCACTTCAATCTTTTTTTTTAAATGTTTTTTTAATGGTAATTCTTAAAAAATAAAAAGACAAATTGAAATTAAATTTATTTTCTATAAGACAAATACATATATATGCATACAAGATTCATTCATATAACCTATTTTTGTTTTAAAATAACTTAATTATATTCGCACATTATTTCATAAAATATCAAAGAAAAATACAATATCTTAATTGTTTAATAGTTAAAAGACACGAATTGAAATAGGGTAAAAAATAATGTTAACAATAGTGTTGAATTTTCAAATAAGATAATATCACGGACTACAGCTAAAACACATTTGACCAGTACAATGATTGATGAAAGTCGACTAAACATTTTGTGCTGTCATCAAAA
>NW_021779482.1:0-792 GCF_005508785.2 Acyrthosiphon pisum | reverse complement strand
GGGCTTCCGCCGGTCCTTATTAATAAATAAATAAATAAATAAATAAATAAATAAATAAATAACTTATTCGAATTCATAATTTATAACTTATTTTTTTTTTCAGATATATTATAATACAATAGTTTATTGTAGGTACATAATATCTGCGAACTACTAAACTAGGCATAAATATAAACAAACAATAATAAAAAAATTAGCAAGGTATTAGGAAATCTAATCATCAACACACCAAATAAAAAACGATCTGTAGGAAGGCCAAGACAACGGTGGTTGGACCGAGTAAAGGACGACCTGAAGAGTTTAAGCGCTTGAGGGTGCAGAGGATCGAGAAGTTTGGAGAACTTTGGTAGAAGCCGCAAAGCGCTTAAATGGCGCGTAAAACAAAAAAAAAAAAAAAAAATAGGAAATCTAAGCCAGTGGTATTCAACCGGTGTCGCTACCAATGCCGCGTAATCTATAAAAATGGGTCGTGAAAAGTCTTTTTTTGTTTTAAAAAAAATAAGTTTATTATAAAATTATAAATTAAGGATTCGAATAAGTTATGAATGAATTGAAGAACCATATTTTACAGTAGATATAATGATAGTTAAAATGTCTACTAAAATCAATAAATTGAGCTTACTTGTGATTCCAATGTTAAACAAATGTTTATTGAAACTTTTTTGGAAATGTTTTTGGCACATTTATGCACGGGTAGTTACCCAAAACTAGCAGCTTAGTCTTTTTTCTTTTATGGCCTACAAATTTGACACTTGTCGTGAAAATATTGATACAAAAACAGTGGATCACGAG
>NW_021779481.1:0-201 GCF_005508785.2 Acyrthosiphon pisum | reverse complement strand
CCTGCACAACCCCACACCCTCCACAACCTCCACAACCCCACACCCTCCACACCCTCCACAACCTCCACAACCTCCACAACCTCAGCAGCCTATCGTTCACGTGTGTGACGTTGTTATCAGTAAGTGTAACCTTATCAGTAAGTGTAACCTTATCAGTGATACCGCAACCGTAACCTTATCAGTAACCACTCCTCATCAATA
>NW_021779480.1:0-800 GCF_005508785.2 Acyrthosiphon pisum | reverse complement strand
AACTTTTGTCACTGTATTATTATTAGACATTAGTTATAAGACGTTATAACTACAACAGTGGGGTATAAGATCAATCGAAAATAATCGTTAAGGGTGGTTTAGATTACACTATTTGTTACAACTACAGTAAAATATATTTTGTTATACGCATAGCACACACCATACATGTTTAAACTCGCTGGTAGTACAATATACTAATATACAACTTAAGCGTGTGGCGTGATTGCAGACCGCACATTAAAAGTAAGTACCCACCTATAGACTTTAATATATAGGTATAATACCATATAATATAATTCTTCGGACTAAAGATTTTCGATCCGAAATTGTTAATCGGTCGACATCTGTTTGAAAACAATAATAGTTAATTTCACAACTACCCTATTTAGGTACTTTTAGTAAAATGTGTCTACATGGCAACATACGTACAATAATATAATATCTTTCCCAATTTTCCTAGACATTTCCATTGACTACGAAATATCTTTTTCTCAAAAAAAAACAAAAAGTGTACCAGGTATTTTTACAAAACTTTCAAAGTGAACTTTTAATTATATAAGGAAAACAATTTATTTAGTTGTTAAATAGGCACATGCAAATTTAAAGTACAAATTAAGAAACTATTTTTGTTTTTAAATAATAATAATTAGGCTTAGGGACTTCTAGCATTTGCATACTTTTGTTAATTATTGTTAAAAATAGCAGAGTGCGAAATAAATTCATTTCTCTGTGCCATGATGTCAGATCTAAAATTTGAATGTGCATATTTTTGCATATTTGATAGATTTTGCAGGAAAGTA
>NW_021779479.1:0-3412 GCF_005508785.2 Acyrthosiphon pisum | reverse complement strand
TTATTTGAACATTGCCGTAATTTTTACGTATTTAGTCAAAATTTGAACTTTAAATGCTTATAAAAAAAAATTGTGCCTATGTATTTTTATAATTTTTGAATGGGAGTTAGAACAACATATGTGGACCCTTCTATTAAAGTTTCAAGTATTTTGTCCCAGCTAATTTTTTTTTATCAACATTTATAAAAAAAAAATCAAAAAAAATCGATTATTTCAATTGCCTATAAATAGATTAAAAATTAGTGAAATATTTTGAAAATAAAACTATATAAAGAAAATGTCAATTTAAACAACTGGTAAAATTTTCAAGTGTCTACGACTCATACTTTTTGAATAATAACAAATATAAAAAATCGTTTGAGGCTAAACCGTTATTTAATGCGGTTTTGTAAAAATTTAAATTTCAAACACTCCTAAAAATTTTTTCTCTTAGTCCGGTTGAGTTTTTTTTACAGATATTTAAAGAAAAACTTATGGAGAACCTTGTACCAAATTTTAAAAGCTTAGTTATAAAAGAAAAAAATTTTACGATTTTTCAACCACAAAATTACTTGCAAATTTTCGCAATTTTGACATATTTCGTATAAATTTAAACTTTAAGCACTTATAAAAAAAAATTGTGACTAACGATTTTGGATTTTTTTTTATCACTGTGAGAACAACTTATAAGAAACCTTGTATTAAATTTTCAAAGTTTTCTATCCAACCAAAAATTTTTTATCGTTATTTTAAGAAAAAAATACTTAGAAAAATTGAAAATTTCATTTGTCTATAAATAGCTCAAAAAAAGTCGAAACACTTTGAAAATTTAACCCTGTATAGACAACGCTAATATAAACATCTGTTGCAAATTTCAAGTGCTTACAATAATTATTTTTTGAGTTACAGTAAAATTAAGTTTTCGTTTTTGTCAAAAATTGGTTTTGCGTAAAAATTCGCGTTTTTCCGTTATTTTTTTAAGGTTTTTCCTGCCGCTTTTGAAAAGTATTGGGAAATTTTCACTTTTGACCCCCCAAAGTACCAACTAGATTCACTTTCCTTTCAGAAAAGGTACAACTTTTGAAAATCGAAGCATTTTTACTGCTCCAAAAGTTGTCGTCAGACACAAAAAAAAAAAAAAAAAAACACACATCATTGTAAAATCAATACATTCATCACTTCGTTCAGAATCTAAAATCAAATTGAAATATTTAGGTAGTCGTTAGCAACTTTTTATTTAGTAAATTATTCTATATATTAGGTACCTATTTTATAACTTCTTGTTATTAAACGGTTGCAGTCCAGTCAAACATAATAATTGCACATTATTCAAATGTAGATGGGTAAAATAAAAAGTGACAATGCACATACGTACCGAATATACCTAATATGATCTTCAGAAATGTATAATTAATTATGTAATTATTTACAGTTAATATTGCGGTGTATTTGAATTTATCCCGCATTATATAGGTAGGTACCAGTTTTTCGTGTAAATAAGAAAATAAAAACCATTCGTCTTGTCGAATATTTTAATTTATAACGAACATGAAAATTAGTATAATAGGTACATATATCATAAAATATACAAACGAGTAATATATTATATTGATACGATAATAATATTACTATAATGCAAAAACTGCTGTTTTTTTTTTTTTTATATTGCAAATTTGCAAAATTATAGTATTTACAAGACGCAATAGCACGTATAGAAAAAAGGATTTTATTTCAAACTTGGTGTTAAAAACGCGCTTGCCGGGTCATCGTTTATCGATCGATCTTCGCGTTCGGTTCGCGGGCTGCGCGTCGGCGGCGTCCGTAAGATGGCCGTGCACGATTGTCGAGTGGCGTGCGCGCGCGCCCTCGCCGTGCCGTTACCGAACGTTTCGAAACGGTACGAAACGGGCGAGAGCGTTTTTTTCCCTCTTCCTCGGCGTTCGCTGCTGCAGAGCCCGGGAAAATCACGTACACCTGCGTTGTAATAACATCGTCTACGCCACCAACGAAATACGAATAGGTACGTCGTCGTGTGTAGTGTGTATCGAAAAAAAATGATGAAATAAATTTGGTTTGAAATTATAAATATGTTTGAATATTTTCTATGCCTGGAAAATGAGTTCGATAAAAATGTGTGTAACATATTATTACACTACTATAGTGCATATTATTATTATTATAAGGAATTCTATTTTGAGTAGTTTTTTATACTTATTTTTTTACATACTCGCACAGCCAGTGTCGCAACTAAGGTTATTAGGGTCGGGGTGCCAAACCAAATAATAGGGCCCCTTAATTTCCAAAATTTTACGAAATATTTTTATGAAAAATATATTTGTAAACGTGAAGTATCCATCACCATTTAAATTTCTTTTTAACTAAAAAAATACAAATTTACACTAGATAAAAATGGTTGATATAGGTACGTTTAAAATTATAATAAAAAAATATAATATTTATGTTTTTCATATGTTTATATAATATACATAATACATATATTTGCTTATTTACCTACACTATTATACAAAATAGTAAATACATTTAAAATTATAAAAAAATTACATATTTATAATATTAAACTTTAAAAATTTTTTTTTCTGCTTTTTTGATTGGCAAAGTCTAAAATTAATTTTTCTACATCAAGTTCTTCAGTGCGAGTTCTTTCTATAATTAAGATACTTATGTTGGTTTATTGGTCTTGAGATGTCGAGTTTCTTAAATAGTTTTTAATCAATTTAAGTTTAGAAAATGATCGTTCGGCCGTTGCAACAGTCACTGGTAAACTTAAAAATATAATACAAGATGTAACAACTTCACTATACAAAGATGATAGATCGTTTTCTATTAAATATAAACATAATTCTTTAATTGTTTTCATATCAGTGTTTTTTATAAACTCCTTTAAAGGTAGAACTTGACTAGTTAAATCGGAAGTTACGAAAATAATTATTAACAATTGACATGTGTACCGCACAACGTACACTATATTTTTCTGTGTGCGAGCGTCCGACCATCCTATGAATCAGTCTTATCAATCTAATATCCCCGATCGACAGAATATTAAAAATAGACATACAACAGTCACTGCTAAGATAAGATTAACAAGAAACGGTGCCAGTGGTACGACCACTACGACCGTATATATAATGTCAATATATTATATATGTATAGTTTTCAAAAGCGACTATATTTCCTAATCGATATTCGATAGTCAACGGTACTGCGGTGACGCGGTGGTTTATTAAAAATAAATTATTACTGATTCTGCTTTAACTGGTAACATGTTTGTTTCAACAGAAAATAATATATATTTTATTCATAGACACCCTTTATTATCTATATTAGTTTCTAATTTTCTATGTAATAATTCTAAGTATTTTTCAATTATAAGAGGGCCCCTTCGGGGCCCTCTAAATTCTCTACTAGGGGTGCA
>NW_021779478.1:0-824 GCF_005508785.2 Acyrthosiphon pisum | reverse complement strand
GAAAAATCGAGTGATTATCCAATATTATAAAAATTTGAATTTCAAACGCTCTTAAAAATTTAATTTGACTTTCTTATAGATATTTTTTTTTTTGATAATACTAGATAATCTTATAAGGAATCTTGTATTACATTTTAAAATCTTTAGATTTAAAAAGAAAAATTGAATTCCTAACTCAAAATAATTTGCTAATTTTCGTGATTTTCCATGTTTTGTTAATTTTTGAACTTAAAATCCAAATATAAACAAACGGTTAAAATTGCATGTAAGTATCTGCGTTCATTTGTTTTAAAGTTACACCAAAAACTAAAGTCGCTTTTGTGAAAAATCGATTTTACGTAAAAATTCCCGTTTTTCCATAATTTTGATGTTGTTTTTCCCGGCGCTTTTGAAAATTACTGGGAATTTTAAATTTTGACTTCCCAACGTACCAACAATATTCACTTTCCCATCGAACGAGATACGGAAGTTGAAAATCGAAGCATTATTTCGACTACTTATCCTGTAAGTATACAGACACATACCAAAAACACATATCATTCATCGTTCCACTCAGAATCTGAATTTCCCAATAGTTTTGAAAAGCGCGGGGAAAAACAACATAAAAATTAAGGAAAAACGGGAATTTTTACGCAAAATCGGTTTTCCACAAAATCGATTTTAGTTGTTGGTGTAACTCTAAAACAAATGACCGTAAATGAAATTTTCACTGATTGTTTATTTTTGAATTTTCTATACATGATAACATTTTCAAAATATTTTGATTTATCTTGAACTGTTTAGGGGCATTTTCAGTTTCCAATTTTATTAGTTTTTTTTCTATG
>NW_021779477.1:0-761 GCF_005508785.2 Acyrthosiphon pisum | reverse complement strand
TTTTATCGTGCGAGGTGCGCAAACAATATTAGATAATATAATATGTATAATAGAGGTAATACAACCGCGGCGACGATGACGAAGTTTTCCCGTTTGTCGGGTTCGAGAACTGGGAATTAAAAAAAAAGAAAAAAAACCGTATGCCTATTTCAAACGAACGACGCTGCGAGAGGTCCATCGGCCACCCTCCCCTCTCCCCAACCACACACACACACGCGCGCGCGCGCGCGCGCGAACCCAGGCAAAAAAGAGCCGCAGATGTCGGCCAATTAAAACGCGCGTATTGTTCGGAATTCATCGTCGTTGTCCAATTAGACAATTTATGAACCCGATACGGTCGGACGAAGAACGCGCGTGTGCGGTTTTGTAGTTTTTTGTTCCCCCCCCCTTTCTAAAGTCTCGTATTTTATTTGTTTTGTCCTACACGCGTATTTCGGGACTATACAGAAATCACTTCGGCGGCAAAATTATATTTATACGCGCATGATAATATATTATGCGATTCACAAACGGACACCACTCGCCACATACGCGCGTATAAATACCGTACGGTTTTTCGGAGACGATTTCGATGTCGAAATAGCTATAATATAGTATACTGCTGCTGCGACAGGTCCGTAGCATGAGAATAACGAGTGCTCGCATAAATCAATTTGTACACGGGCGATTCGCCGTCGTCACTTTCGTTTGGAAACGTGCCAATTAAAAGTTTCCCATTGTCAGCGACTGCCAGCGTAATTAAAAGCAATTATTATACACAT
>NW_021779476.1:0-1109 GCF_005508785.2 Acyrthosiphon pisum | reverse complement strand
GTAGGTAGGTACTTGCATGTTATAATAAATAAATGTATAAATATTATGAGTTATTAGCTATGCCATAGGTATGATTTTATAATATGAACATACATAAAATCAAATTAATAAATAACACTATTTAATTGATCTAATAGGTATTTAATACTATCTACATTAGAGACATGGGCTCGATATTAAATATTAGTAAATACTAAATATTAAATATTATACTATATAGTAGGTAGGTACTTGATATTATATTACTGTTTTTAGGTGAGTCACATTTGGTTATGTTAAAATATTCCTGCAGATCCTAAATAATAAATAAATTATTTATAAAGACTGGCGATTAAATTTTATAATGATATGACTGTATATTATTTGCTATATAGGTTTAATTATGAGAGTATTATATGAAATAAAATATTTAATAAATAATAAATTTGATACATTTTATACATGGGTTGGATTATATGGAACGGTTATTTTATACTTGAATATAACTAAACTACTATGTAGTACCTAATATATTAATTTTAAGGTGAGTTAATTGGTTGAGGTAATACAATATTAATAAACTAATTTTACTTATACTACATATATTTCAGAAAAGTCTGGTAGTTAAAGTTTATAATGATATGCTAGCTGTTTGATGTTACTTATGTAGGTAGGCTTATGGAGTGTACTATAGGTAGGTTTAATCATGAGCATGAAATCAAATTAATAAATTGACAATTGATAAATAACAATATTTAATTGATATCCAAAGCCATTGCTATAATATCTACATATTATGCTTTAATAATATGCTTTATTGAGCAAATCATTAGACATAGGCTCGATTATGTGGTATATAAATTATTAACATACCTACTATGTAATAGGAACTTGATATATTACAGATTTTAGGTTAGTTATTCATATAAATTTAGTGTCGCATACAAATACTGCTACATATTCTAAATAATACAATAGGTATTAATAAGAACTTTATGTATTTAATTAAAGTCTGAAAACTACATTGCATAATGATATGACCGTATACTATTTGACATTACTTATGTAAGGTAGGGATGGGTATTATATGAAATTAACTATTTATTAAATAATAATTAACACTTGATAAT
>NW_021779473.1:0-891 GCF_005508785.2 Acyrthosiphon pisum | reverse complement strand
GAGGTCGTGATTTCGAGAATACTGAATATGATCAAATACACCATACAGTAAGGTTGTAAGCAAATGATTTTACTGCGTGATACCAGCGATCAACACAAATTATTGTACCAAAAGTCTTACCTGACTCGCAGCCGTCCCTGGGCTATCATTGATATTATTGAAATTAATATCCTAATCAATAAATTGAGCTTAATTGTGATTCCAATATTAAACAAATGTTTATTGAAACTTTTTTGGAAATGTTTTTGGCACATTTATACACGGGAAGTTACGCAAAACTAGCAGCTTAGTCTTTTTCTTTTATTGCCTACAAAGGTGACACGAGTCGTGAAAATATTGTTACAAAAACAGTGGATCACGAGTCAAAAAGGTTAAACATTACTAGTCAAAACAATAGATAGGATGAAAAATATTTTTATATTAAAAAATGTAAAATTACTAGATTTTCATTAGGTTTATCGTTGACAAAAGACTTTAAATCCACTCCAAATTTTAATAAAAATTATTTTGGGCATTAGTTTAGTCCGTCCCCCCGTCCAAGTAAAAAAAAAAATAGTTGGGGTACGCAAAAAAAAAAATAAAAATAGTAGAGGAGCTCCGTCCCCCTGCGCACCCCCCCCCCCCCTCAATTCGAGCACTGCGAACAGGCAAATATGACTTTTGATGATCGAAACATAGATTATACCTCAAGCATTTACGCAGAAAAAAAGATTTCAAGAAGGAAAAAATGGCAGGAAAAATAAGTATAGCGACAATCCAATACAATAAACCAATTAAACAATTATCGTGTTTAAATATTTGATTTAAAAGTAGTGAAAGAGAAAATAGTGGTTTGTATTTACAAAAGGGTACCTATGTAAAATGTAAATTACATTTTTTTATTTACTTATA
>NW_021779472.1:0-664 GCF_005508785.2 Acyrthosiphon pisum | reverse complement strand
AATGCTAAGAAAAATATTCTGCTTTAGAATATAAAATTAAAACCCTATGATGTCATTCAAAAAAGTAAGAAACTTAAAAAATTATAAGGATAACAAATATTTAAAAATATAATTTTTTTATAAAAACGCTTTTTTATAAGCAACTTGAAACTATGTAAAAAAATATTTTCAAAAAAATTTACGCTTTTTGAAATAATGAGTGTTGTTTGATAAAAGAATCACCCAGTATAGTATATAATATACTCGTCGAGTATTTTTTCAGTCTATAATCTCTTCAGCCGTTTGGCCTTTATAAAATATAATGGCTGTTACCCGTGGCTTCTAATACTCATACGACCGATCTGGGATCCCAAATAATATACACGCAAAATTAAATGCCGATTTATTATTGGGATGTAAATACTATTATATGTACCTAAACCGATAAATAACATTGTAAAATCCAAGTGAAACCTTGTTAAAATAACCACTTATAACATGCCAAGTATAATAATATTACTATTGTACACAATACTGACGTCACTTCATTTATCGTATTTACTTAGAAACCATATAACATGTTTTATGTGTGAAAGTTTGTAAAATCAAAGTACCTTTATAAAATCTTGGCAAAATATTCGAGTATAACATTATTAAACATTATACACTATACGTATACTATGAT
>NW_021779471.1:0-1036 GCF_005508785.2 Acyrthosiphon pisum | reverse complement strand
AAATCAGAAACTGACAATGCACTATCACATTAAAGTTAACAACATAAAGTTTGTAAGTTATGTAAAAAATGTTCTGTATGTAAGTTGGTAATCTGAGCCAACACGTGCGTATTTGACGTCTCTTGAAGGGAGAAAATAGTGATACACTGAGTCGCTGATCGTGATTAATTATTTAAAGCCTTAAAAGTAATTGCTATATAGTCACATATATAAATACTACTATAATATACCAGTGAATGTGACATATTACAATATCATATTAGACAAATTAATTCTCCTTACCCAACTATTTGAATAATTTTATTATACTCAAATGATTTATAAGTTGTAGCTAGATAGTATATATTTTGTTTTATATTATTATGTTTGTGGTTATGAATCATGAAAAATATATCAAAATAGGTATTAAGAATGAGATACCTAATATTGTTTTCATTTTTAGAAATTTTATTTATAACTTTACCAGATTAGTTTAATACCTAGATAATATGGTATATACTATAACAGTATTATAGATTAATAGAGTACTATATTTTTTTTTTTAAATAAATATTAAATAAAATAATTTAGATAATATTACATTAGGTATAAACTATAAGTACATAATATTAGTAAAGTAGCGATAATTTTGCTTTATGTGTGTGGAGGAACTGGTCTAACATAGTAATTTACGACTGTTGGTATTTTTATTTTTGGTGGTTGACATCATACAAGATTATATGCATCATATAGGTATAGCATGTATTGTATTAATTGTTTTAACCGTCGATAAGTATCATGATGCCGCATTTCTTAATTTTGAAATCTATTGAATCAACGTAAATAATTAAATGAACATTATTTTTTTTCATTTAGGTTTAACGCAAATGCATTAAATGCGGCAGTCAGAAAAACAAATATGATCCACCATGATTTAAAAAAGAAAACAAGCAGGATTATTTATTTACATGGCACTATCGATGCGTGGAGTACATTGGGTCTTATTCAACCTATGACAAAACACTCAGTTTCAATTGTCATTGAAGGTAGCCAATCA
>NW_021779470.1:0-806 GCF_005508785.2 Acyrthosiphon pisum | reverse complement strand
AATAAATAAAAATAAATAAATAGCTAAATTAAATAATACAACGTAGGTACTACTATTAGTTATTACATTACAAATTTGAAATTAACAAACCTCTACTTTATCACTTTCCATTTATTCTAAAGGATGAAGAAATGGTAATGCCCTTTTTTTTAGTTTCCATCGCTTTAGGCAAACCTAAGAAGTAGAAAGTAATATTAACCATATCAATGCTTTATTTTTAAAATAAACTGATTATATTATAGGCTTAAACATGTTCTATATTGATATTTGAATAGGTATTTAAATTAGCTAGATAGTCGTTGCACCTCCTCTGGGAGGCATCTACAGCATGTTTAATCTGCCTTTTTTTTCTTTTTTTTTTTTAACCAATATTTACCATTAATTGTTCTTATTGTTCTCTTTTTTGTAACAAATTGAATAAACTTATAAACCAAAAAAAAAAATTTCAATTAGACATAATAGTTTACTGTATATGGGTTTGTTCCTTCACCTGACGTCCATGTATTATTAAAATCTTCTTTATAAAAATGATTTGAACAAACCCGATTTGATTTTTTAAATAATACGCCTAAAGCTACTTCCATTTCTTTTTTTCTTCTTTTATCCTTATTCCTTAGGTATTCCAAATGTTATTTTGGAAATTTCATGTGGTATTTGTATACAACAACTAACAAGTAATTTTGTTGTTTATAGTCTATAATACTCTATAGACTTATAGTGTCTTAAAGTAGACAAGTACTAATGTGTATATCACGATTAATGATATATGATATATCTTTAATCGTGGTTTTAAATTGTTAATGTAT
>NW_021779469.1:0-932 GCF_005508785.2 Acyrthosiphon pisum | reverse complement strand
TAGATATAAAAGTTGAACATTTATAAATCTTTAACTACAAAATAATTATTCAATTTTAAATTTAATAAATTTTGTCAAAATTTCAACTTCAAATGCTTATAAAAAATAATTGTGCCTATGTATTTTTAATATTTTTCAACTGCTATTGTAACAATGTATCAGGAGCCTTGTATTAATTTTTTACTCTTTTTGGCCCAACAGATAAAACTTTATTAATATTTATATAAAAAAAAAAACTAAAAATATTGAAAACTTACAATGTCCGTAAACAGCTCAAAAAGAGTCAAATTATTTTCAAAATTTTATCGTATATAGAAAATGCTAGTATAAACATTCAGTGAAATTTTCAAGTTTCTACAGTCTCTTGTTTTTTAATTACAACAAAATAAGAAAATCGTTACGTAAGAAATCGAGTGAATATCGAATGTTGTAAAAATATGAATTTGAAACGCTCATAAAAATTTAATTTGAGTTTCTTATAGACATTTTTTTTTTGATAAAGGTAGATTATCCTATAAGGAATCTTGTATTACATTTTAAAATCTTAGTTCTAAAAAGAAAAATTTTTACGAATTATTAACTCAAAATAATTTGCTAATTTTCGTGATTTTTACATATTTTGTCAATTTTTGAACTTTAAATGCTAATAAAAAAAAACTGTGACTAAGGATTTTTAATATTTTTCAAATGTCATTGTAACAATATAGTAGGAGCCTTGTATTAAATTTTCAAGTATTTTTACTCAACAAATAAAGTTTTATTGACATTCATAGAGAAAAAAACTAATTAAATTGGAAACTGAAATTGTCCGTAAACAGCTCAAAACAAATCAAAATATTTTTAAAATTTTATCGTGTATAGAAAATGGAAATATAAACAACCATTGAAAATTTTATGTATCTACGGTCATTTGTTTTAAAGTTACACCAAAA
>NW_021779468.1:0-953 GCF_005508785.2 Acyrthosiphon pisum | reverse complement strand
GGGGATGTGAAGCAGTCAGGTGAAGGGGCAGTTCTTATGCTTTGGGAAAAGTTGATAACAGCAGGGATAGATGGTCCCGGATTCTCAGTGAATTGATTTTCGTAAGTAGCGGCGAAGAGCTCAGCTTTATCTTTTGCATTGTATAAAAGTGAGTTTGGGCCAGAAAGAGGGTGAATGGCTGGGTTTTTGTTCAGCAGCTTTTTGTTGAGTTTGAAAATAGAGTTGTCATTGATGTCCAGAGAGTTCAAAAATTTGTCCCATTCATTCTGTCGGTGAGTTTGCAGGAGAGTTCTTATAAATTTGATTTTACCGTTAAGTTGGCGTTTAATTGCAGGGTCACGGGTTTGTTGCCATGCACGACGGATACGATTTTTCGAAGCAATTTCCACAAGGATTTCGTTCAGAATTTGGTGATTGTGGCGGCTTGTGGGTACGTATGAGCAAGATTCTACTGTTGACGCAATGGTGTTGGATAGGTATTGGAGGGCTGTGTCGATTTTTCCTGGATTATCCGTTTGAGCATTTGAGTTCAGAGTTGATCTCTCAAGTGTGTTGGCATATTTGAGCCAATTTATTTTACGACATGTGTGAGGCGGCGAAGCAGTCACTGGGGAGTCTGAGATGGTGAGTAGTATGGGATTATGGTCGGAAGATAATTCATTTAAGTTGAATACTTCAACGAGATGTAGTGGGAGCTTGTGTAGTGCTACCTCCAATATGTCTGGTCGGTGGACGGGGTTAGTTGGGAAGTGGGTAGGTGAGCTAGGGGCAGTAACGACGTAGTCAGAGTTTTGAGCATGACGGTATAAGACCCGACCTGCTGGATTGACGCAGTTTTTGTTCCATAGGGGGTGTTTGGCGTTTAGGTCGCCAGCAATTATAAACCAATCACAGCTGCTTGTCAGGCGATTGAGGTCGCTTACAGCGAGAGGTGACTGAGGGCGTTTGTAAAC
>NW_021779467.1:0-941 GCF_005508785.2 Acyrthosiphon pisum | reverse complement strand
AATTAAAACAATAGTCAAGTCAAACATCCGATCACTCTACAATAATAATAATAATTTAATAAAAATTACATTATCTTAAACAATGATTTATGAGAAAAAATCTTTTATTGTCAACTCATTATTAATAACTATTGTATATATTATATGATTTTATATTATTAGTCATAAGTCATAAGTCAAAATAAGTGAAATCAAAAAGACATAAGTCGTGGGAAAAAATGGCATAAGTCAGAACAAGTGAAATCAAAAGGGCATAACTACAGTTATCTGTTTAAATATTCATAATAAAAAAGATTTTAATGGTTACAGGCATTAAGAATGTATATAATATATAAAATAAAAATACATTAAATATGTTTGGATATAATGAACTTACAAGTAGGAATTTTCAAACTTTCAAATGGCTGTCTTGAAAAGTTGATTAAATTGACATAAGCCCTTTCTACCTGGGACCAAATAATACGTTTTATATAACTAGCATATATATCTTTTGTGTGATAGTGAGTAGGGGAAATGCGCAACAAGGCGTCAAATCATAAACGGTATATCTAGTTAAGATGGCACGCTTTTTCGTAATTTTGATCCTACTACTAAATTTAATAAGTTGAATACCGAATTCATAATTTGTCTTCGATTGTAAAACATATGTATATTTACTTACCTCGTGTTGTAGTGATGTCTCTGATTGGGATGAGTCGATGCACGTTATTAAATCTTTACGATTTACACATCAATATCCTGGTATTAGAACAAGCGCAATAATAAGTTAACTTTGTGAAGAAAAATTAATTTTGTGTCAAAAGAAAAATTGGTCGGTGTTCTGAGGTTTCGCTGCTGGCTCCGTCGACGTGGTCATCTATGTTGATCTGCCGTGTTGTGCTGAGTGTACTACTGTACTGAGTCTATTGTCTGTGCGTGGCGTTTATATAAGGAAGCGATTG
>NW_021779466.1:0-1325 GCF_005508785.2 Acyrthosiphon pisum | reverse complement strand
CAAATATCTCATCTTTCAAGTTAACTTAGGTATGTATACGTCATAGATATTACAGAATTAATAGGCCATTTTTAAAAATATAGAATAACAATATAATATTGTTATTACTCTAAGCTTCTATACTACAGAATAAAAATATTTAAAAAAATAATTTATATTTTATAGGTATTCATTTTTTTGTAATATTTTCTGTTCATGTTTATCCATTATGATAAGCTTGATAAATTTCCTAGACACAGAATAAACTTAATTTAATCTATTTTGTGCCCTAAATATCCATTATGTAATCTGTAATACCTGTAATAGTATGAATATTGAATTCCTAGCTATATAAAAAAAGTTCCTATTTATTTTCAATAGTAGGTAGGTAAATTAGTACATATGTATAACCTATGACTATAAGGCCGTAGGGGGCAATAGGATAGACACATAGTCTATCTACAAAAATACAAATTGTATTAAGAGGACGCTACTCATACATTTGTTGTCTCCGTCATACACACTCACGACATAGCAAATTGTCGTTCACTAGTTTCAATAATGTGCTGTTAGTTTTAATACTAGAGTGAATTGACCAATTATAAAACTTTTAGGTCAGAACATTATCTGTGCTTAAGCGTTGCCAATTTTTCAAAATTTTCATTTTCAAGCAAGATAAAAAAAAAAGGTGGGTAAGTGGATGTCGCTCTGCTGTACAGTAGGTTAGAAGTGGGTCACTGTATAATGGACAGTATTAAATTTGAATTCAATGATATAATATCACTGTATAAGAAAAACGATTCTGAGCGGAGACGGTATATCAGTCTATGTATTAGACATATAATATATACTTATCTATGGTATTAAAAAAAAATTGACCTATAATAGGTACATATAATAAATTCCAAATTAATCATATAATAATATCTATTAGGTACTTATAAGTTATAACGCGTTATACATCAACAAAAAACCGTGGTAAAATCATAGATATATAATAGTATACTTTAGAAGTTTCAAGTACCCACGAATAATATTATACAATCACAACAAAATAACTAAAATAGTTATCCTAGGTTTTTAATATGTAATTTCGTCCAAATTTGTACTTAAAATGACTATAAAAATAAACTGTGTAAATGTATTTTTTAAATTTTTTGGTAACAGAATTAATTACTTATGTGGAATCTTGTTTTAAATTTTTAATTCTTAGATACAAAAATTGAACATTTTATAAATTTTTAACTACAAATAATTTTTCAAATTAAAATTTGATAAATTTTGTCAAAATTTGATCTTTAATGCTTATTAAAAAAAATTGTGCCTATGTTTTTTTAATATTTTTC
>NW_021779465.1:0-821 GCF_005508785.2 Acyrthosiphon pisum | reverse complement strand
TTAAGGTTAGGATTTTAGGTACATTGTGAGGTAGATGGGAAGGCAGACTATTTGCTTAGTGTGAACGTACAATGGATGGATTTTGTTTCATTGTTTTTATTCCCCAGTCTTTATACCAGGTTGATAGTAGATTGAGATGATTTTGTATGAGGTTTGAGGCTATTTTGGGGTCGTAGTGGATCGCTAGAAGCGCCTTGTCGTCGGCAAAGTCGCCAGTTGTAGTGTTAGGGGTGGGAGGTTGATCTGAGGTTAGGCTAGGATTTTAATTTGCTAGTAAGAGAAGGCAGGATTATAAGACTAGGGGAGGTAGAGGTATGAACATTTTAAATTAGTAAGTCACGACACCAGGTACGTTTTAGACGCCTTCTGGGGTCACCAGGAATAGCGTTGGTGGATAGCTAGGAAATCAGGGGATTATGATGGCTGTGGAACTTGGAGTGTGTGCGTTTGTAGAAAGTTTTTGCAACATTTTGAACTGTTGGGGTGGCTAGATCTTTATGTAGAGTGTCGTTAGATACATAGTAGGGAGCTTTAGTTATTTGACGGAGACATTTTGATTGGAAGATTTGAATTTTGTTTAAGTTGGACTTTTTGGCTGCACCCCAGAGTTGGATTTGAGTCCAGATCGGTTTGAGTAAGAGTTTGTATAATAGTAGCTTGTTTTTTAAATTGATGTGTTGTGATGTGAGGAGATATCGTAATTGGTGAGAGCGATTATTTAAGGCAAGTCTCTTGTTGTGGGTGTGAGTTGCTTAAGTTAACCTGCGATCTAAATGTAGACCTAAGTATCGAACATTTTGGGCGGTTGGGAGAGGTACATT
>NW_021779464.1:0-833 GCF_005508785.2 Acyrthosiphon pisum | reverse complement strand
GATACATACATAATATAAATGCATAAATACTGTGTGCTTCGATATAAACATGACTAGAGTTAAGAAGTGAAAAAATGTAGCACGATGTTAAAAATTCCGTGTGGTCACGTATTTGGGATCTGGATTATTTAACCCAAACTAACTAGAAAGTTCGTCACAGCACCATGTCAGCTTCTGAATTTGAATTTACTCCTTACATAATCGATTTACTTTTTTTATTAAGGCACCCGGTGCCAATATGTTATTTTGACCTCAAAAACACGGTTTAAGGGAATAATGATCCTGCCCTGTAGAGTTAACCAAATTTGATAATTTTTTTTTTTTATTAATAGAGGAGAATATTCTACAGCCCGCATCGAACTCCTTTTTTCGATATTTTCATCTCAAACTTAATTATAAGTCTTTAAAAAAAAGACAATTTTTAGCTTTTTTTATAAATTATTTTATACTATTATTTAAAATAAAATACAAAATCAGAGATCGATGCGGGCTGTAGGAAGTCTTCTTCTTTCAGATAAAAAAATACTCATCAAAATCCGACAATTCTATAAAGCTTGAGAGTTATTCCCGTAAAGCAATTTTTTTCGATATAATACACCCTATCAACCACCCCTAAATAGTTATCGGGTAGTAGATTAGTGGAAAAGTCTTATAATTGAGGTAGCAACTAAAATATAAAATTTAATTTTCAAATTTTATAGAATTGTGGAAAATTTGAAAAACTGGCACCGGGACCCTTAATGTTAAATACATATTAAAAAAACACTATTAAACCTACCTCATTGTACAATACACACATACGTAAACGCAAGCAACAGTGCCATTTCTCATAG
>NW_021779463.1:3386-4220 GCF_005508785.2 Acyrthosiphon pisum | reverse complement strand
ATGATTTTTAATGATTACGTAAAACTAATATTTTGTTTTACTTTCACTTACAAACAAATGTTTGATATATGTGTACGTGTCTCTCTACACAACACTTTTATTTCACTTATTAGTTTTCCCTTTTGTCATTTGACTACTTTAGAACCATTATTTTGCTATGACTAAACATATTTTAAACTGCGCTCCTATTGTTTTAACTAATATCTGTTTGACAAATATGCTTACAATATAGTTTATTAAACAATTGACATTAAATATACAACTGTACTTTTTGATTTAATTATTACTTTATTACATAAGTACTTAAGTAACTCAAAGCCCTATGCTTTAACAACAGTTCCAGTTATTATTCATTTTTATATTTTGGAATAGGTACCACTTACTTTATTCGTTAAAAACTATTATGGGTAAAGTATGTTTACCTAAAAATATTTATACTTAACGAAGCAGAAAGTTGTATACTTAAATAAGTTTTATTACATTTCGAGCACTTTTCGCTGTAGGCGTATTGTCCGTTCGGGAATCGACTTTCACCCAAGATGACTGATAGCTAGACACTCACACTCAGAATCCGAATTTCCGATTTCAACACACACACTCAAGAACCGGACATACACACCCGGTGCATGGTCTGCGATCCGACGTAGTCGGATTGCCTACCTGAATAGCTACTTGCATACGAGTGACTTACACTCCCACTGCATCCGTTCGGTAATCGACTTTCACCCGAGATGACTCATAGCTAGACACTCAAACTCA
Organism: Acyrthosiphon pisum; assembly: GCF_005508785.2. Taxonomy (NCBI): domain Eukaryota; kingdom Metazoa; phylum Arthropoda; class Insecta; order Hemiptera; family Aphididae; genus Acyrthosiphon; species Acyrthosiphon pisum. The sequence continues at coordinate 3,461 of NW_021779463.1, read as the reverse complement.
GAATCCGAATTTCCGATTTCAACACACACACTCCAGAACCCGACATACACGCCCGGGGCGTCGTCTGCGATCCTC
>NW_021779463.1:0-1003 GCF_005508785.2 Acyrthosiphon pisum | reverse complement strand
CACCGAGTAACAACCTCTCAAAATATCAACATCGATTTCCACGAGCGACAACTGGACTTCTTATGATAAGTCAAAATCAGTGCGTTTTTATTTCGATTTGTATATTTGAAGTATTACCTTGTGTCACCTAAAATCTAAAAACTCTTTCAACATAATTCACGAAAAACTGCGAATCAGGTAAGGCATTTAATTTAATATTTTACATTGGTTGCAGCATCAATTTATATGTGCTTTTTACATAAATTATATTGTACGGTGTATTTGATCTAATTCTCGAATACACGATCTCGAGAGCCCTCCGAGCATCTGGAGGAAGGTAATAACTTAATTTTAATATCTTAACATCTGAATTAAATATATTTATCGACAGGAGTCGTATTTATATTTCTTCTTATTTTTAAGTTATTACAAAGGTCTGGTTGTATAATAGTTAAAGTGGACATAGAATTACATTCTTCAATAAATATTTTCTTGCATAAATCTTTGTATCGAACAGGCACCCAATCCAATTTAAATTTTGGATGACTAATTGAAGAAATTATAAAATCTTTGCTCTTTGGATCATTTAGATAAAATAAAAAATTAAATCTCTTCTCTAGAGAATTTATAATTGTAAGACTTACAAGGTTACTTTAGGTCTTATAAGGTTTACAATATATTAACGGTTCAGATTGATTCAGTATCAATAACTTCCTTAACACTAATATAGTGGGAGCCACATATCCCAAGAAACTTTTTGTTTCACCTTGCAATTTGTCTAATGAAAAGGCCAATGGTTTCATAACCTTACAATATTCATTTAAGAACCCCCACTCATTATTTTTCAATTTGGGCAAATGTAACTGTTCAAATATTATTGCTATGTTTAGTTTGTGATATAAAATTTTTTGGGTTGCATCATATAATGAATTCAACCGAGTCACTACTGGAACTGGAAACTTGCACTTACAAATATCATACACTTTATCAGATGCTGCGGTACTTCGACTTGCTAAATTCCAAA
>NW_021779462.1:0-818 GCF_005508785.2 Acyrthosiphon pisum | reverse complement strand
AAACATTTTTATTTTTGAGATTAAACTTACATATAACTGTATGATTTTATGTTAAGATGATACAAGTATCAGAATTAATATATATAATGTTGAGTTTTATAAATATTAAAAATCTTAAGAGATAATACTTGAATTTTTGTTTTGTATTTAAATGGCTATGACATTTAACAAAAATATAATTTTAAAGATTTATTAATATTTGAAAAACTAAACGTTATATAGAATTTCTGATACTTTTATCGTTTAAAATACATAAAATCACACATTTATAAGTAAAGTAAATTTCAAAAATAAAATGCCTAGATTGGTAAACCATTGTGTGAAGCGAGGAACTTTTACACATATAAGATAGGCAATTATGATGAGCCGGACCCAATGACGCCACGCGGCTATTCCATATTTCTTAATATTTCCTAAAGTAATCATTTTTTTACATATGATTTTTACCAAATCACTTAATATATCCATACCTACAATAATTTAACATTTAAAAAAAATTTAAAGAACATTTTTTTTGTGTGCTTCTTTAAGCAATTTTAAATTTATTTTTCAGAAAATCTAGGTCTAAGAAGTATAATAAAAAAGTTAAAATGTTTTCAAAAACTCTAAAAGGCTAAAAGTTTTTGATTTTTTAATTAAAATAGGTATAAATTACATTATGGGAATAACTCTCAAGCTTTGTAGAATTGTCGGATTTTGATGACTATTTTTTTATCTGAAAGAAGAAAAATTCCTACAGCCCGCATCGATCTCTGATTTTGTATTTTATTTCAAATATAATATTAAAAATGTGTAAAAAAATGCTTTTTATCTTGTAT
>NW_021779461.1:0-1481 GCF_005508785.2 Acyrthosiphon pisum | reverse complement strand
TATATACCTGTCTATTATAAAATGTAATTAAATTACCATCAAATTACTTAAAAAGTAATTTTGTTACAGTAACTTGTAACTTAAGTTAAGTTACTCCCCAACACTGCTTATATACTGAAATTCTAAGTTTTGCTCATGATACTTCGATTCTATTATTTGAACAAAAAATAGATACTTTATACTATGTTTTACTATACTTTTTTATTTTAATAAATACTATTACTTATGCTATTGTATATAAATTGTAACTGATAAGAACCGCTCCCCCAACACAAGCTTGGCTTTTAGGGGGTGCTGCAATTTAATTTATGTTCATTGTACATATTATAATGTAGCAACACAAACTTTTTGTATCCATTAAGAAATCAATTAAAAGTTGTAAAAACTAATAACTCCTATGATGTTGCTAGTACATGGAGATATTACTGTTTATTCTGTGAATAAGCAAATGGATTTATAATTTATATAAACTAATTGTATGCATTATTAATATATATAAAAAAATAGATAATTTACTAAAGAAAAAAAATATTAACTATAAAGTTAAACTAAACTTGAAAAAAAAACGAATTAAAAAAAGGAACACTTTTTACTATGGAAAATACTTAGAATAATGAATACATTATGTATTTTATTATATTCTTTACTCTATGATTAAAACATTTATACTATATAGTGTAAAAAGTGTTTTAACTGGCAAATTGACTGCAATTTCTACTCTGGTAATTTCGTAAACCATTGAATATATAAAAATGTTGTACTCTAGAAAATTGTTTAACGTACCTATAGGCTTTCGTAGTTGTGATTGGTTTTTGGTCTAAAATATGGGATTTTGCTCTCAGGTTTATATTACGATTTTGGAAATTCTTAAATCTTCCTATCTTTATAAAACCTTTGAGGGTCGAATAAGATGCGACCAAGATCATTCCTCAACTCAAAAAATAATTGTTAGCTCAATTATATGGGTTGTAAATGATTTTTTCGAAATTTGAATTTTTCAAAAAAAAATTAGCGGCAATTTCGTTTATCCAATTTGTCAATCTTCAGATCGATACACGACTTTTCCGTGAACAGAAATTTGATCTCAAGGGTTGACTGACACGATCCTTGAAGGTTTCATAACGATAGGACTTATATTGAATGATTTAGGTTTTCGATATAATACGAATTTGAAAACCCTATCTAAAAACCTTAAGCCTTCAATAAAAGTCCTATCTTTATGAAACCTTCAAGGATCGAAGCAGAAGTGCACCTAGATCATTTTCCAGCTAGTAAAAGTTTTTTATCTTAATTATTAAGGAGGTAAATTACGTGATCAAAATTTGAATTTTTAAAAAAAAAATTGGCGGGAAATTTTGTTTTACATATTTCTCAAACTTAAAATCGTGTCTCGTCTTTTTTGAGAACAGAAATTTGATCTAGAAGTGTCACTGCATTGAACCTTTAAGATTTCAAGACGATACGATCAATATTGAAGTTTT
>NW_021779460.1:0-786 GCF_005508785.2 Acyrthosiphon pisum | reverse complement strand
GATATTTATAGAAAAAAAAACTAAAAAAATTTAAAACTGAAAATGTCCGTAAACATATCAAAAAGAGTCAAAATATTTTCAAAATTGTATGGTGTATAGGAAATGCTAATATAAACATTCAGTACAATTTTCATGTATCTGCAGTTATTCGTTTTTGAATTACAACAAAATAAGGAAATCGCTACATGAGAAATCGAGTGAATATCCAATGTTGTAAAAATTTGAATTTCAAACGATCATAAAAATTTAATTTGACTTTCTTATAGATATTTTTTGTTTGATAAAGGTAGATAATCTTATAAGGAATCTTATATTACATTTTCATATCTTAGATTTAAAAAGAAGAATTTTTATGAATTTCTAACTCGAAATAATTTGCAAATTTTCGTGATTTTTCCATATTTTGTCATTTTTTGAACTTTAAATGCTTATAAAAAAAAACTGTGACTAACGATTTTTAATATTTTTCATCTGCCTTTGAAACAATATACTAGGAGCCTTCTATTAAATTTTCAAGCTTTTTTATCCAACAAATAAAATTGTACTGATATTTTTAGAAAAAAAACTAAAAAAAAATGGAAAATGAAAATGTCCGTAAAGAGCTCAAAATAAATCAAAATATTTTGAAAATGTTATGGTGTATAGAAGATGCTAAGATAAACATTCAGTCAAAATTTCATGTATCTACGGTCATTTTTTTTAATGTTACACCAAAAACCAAATTCAATTTTGTGAAAAATCTATTTTGCGTAAAAATTCCCGTTTTTCCTTAATTTCTCTTTTGTT
>NW_021779459.1:0-923 GCF_005508785.2 Acyrthosiphon pisum | reverse complement strand
TAACAATAAAAGTTATTTTCGGAAGTAGGTAGGTACACTGATAATCATTTATCACCATATTTTCGGTATCGAATTTATTACTAGTAACTTCTGGTCTTTATAAGCGATAAGTATATCAATAATATCATGACCAGTGGCGCTATTAGCGTGGGGGAGAACTGTGCAACATAGTGGGGTATTTTGGGGCACAACTTAGGCTTAACTATCGTACTTACTGAATTGATTTGAATAGTTTATTATTTTTTACGCTGGAGCACAAGAATCCCAATTACTGCGGTCTGCAGTACTGACTAGGTATAACGCATTTACACACAAACACCTCTCACAACACCCCAACTTTGAGGAGTTGTATCTCGTCAACGGATAAACGAAAAATGAAAATTTAAACGTGATAATTCATGAGAAAAAAAGCCTTACTAAATTATGAAATTTTTAGTATGGGTTGCCATTTGAAAATCAAAAGTTGATGGTGGTTTACCTAATAAATATAAGGGTGAAAAATATAAAAAAATTATATAATTCTAGAGCAGCATAGATCTAAAATTTTGAAAAAAAAAAAATTTGAAAAAAGTGAATACTTTTTGAGATAATGAGTGTTTTACGCTTAATCAATCACCCTGTATAAAAAAAAATAATAATAACGATGTAGGTACCATCATCATAAAAGTTCAAATTGTCTACGATTCCTTTGACATTAAAACTAGTAGTTGGATATGATAGACTAGTAGTTCCAATATTACTTAACGTTGTCAACACTAAAAAAAAAAAAAATATGTATTGTTTACATATCCATGGAAAATAAATTGAATTAACTAATAAATTAGACAGCCACCTTCACAACTTGAGTTCAGACCATTCACAACATTATTGGCTTTCTCATTATCAGTACCCAAACATACTAAATCAGTATTTCCAACGTTATT
>NW_021779458.1:0-1079 GCF_005508785.2 Acyrthosiphon pisum | reverse complement strand
TCTAAATACTCAGCTGTATCATTACTAGCCAAAAAATACTATAAGTATAGTGGCCACTGGTGTTCCCTGTGAACGGTTATTTAGCGAAGCTGGAACAATCATTTCCAAGAAAAGAAATAGATTATCTCCTGAACGACTCAATCAACTGTTATTTTTGAATTCATATTTCAAATCGAACTCAAGTTCTGAAACATTGATGGAAAAACTGCTCGAAGAAGACATTTTTTGATTAAATACATTGGATACTTTTCAGTTTATACAAAATAATATATAATTGTTAATTAATAATTAATTTACATTCATAATATAATATTAAAACAATATGTATTCTATACTTTTAATATACTTTCAAATTTTCAATACACTCATAATATAATATGCATTCTATACTTTTAATGTTTTAAATTTTTAATATGCTTCGATATCGATATCGGTATTTTTCCGATATCGCAATACGATATCGGAGGAAAAAATACGATATCGATATTGAAAATTATATCGTTGGCCAACACTAATAATTATATATACTTATTCTAGGCTAGCCTTACAATTACTTTTTTTCTCAAATTTGACGTCAACTATTTCAATTCAAAACAAAATCTATTTTCATCAATATATCAACTTATTTCTCTTTCAACAATTATTTATCATTTAATTCTTTTATTTCAATTCAATTACCTTTATTTCAATTCAATATTTATTCATCAATTATTCACTTCAACTCAAAAACTATTCATCAATTATTTCAATATATTTATTCAATTGCTACGCGCGTGCATCAATTTTTAGATTAGACTATACCACTGTCGATCACTATTTATTCTCAATAATCACTATATATCATTAGATCAGTCCCTTGCTGTCTATTCACCATAAAAACTCTTAGATCAGCCTACCGCTGTCTACCAAAAAATATTCCCAGGTCAGTCCTCCGCTGCCTATCATAAAAAAAAACCTAGATCAGTCTATCACTGTCTATTACAAAAATACCTAGGTCAGTCTACTGCTGCACATTTACAAAAATTATATAATATGTTTCCCTAACAAGCTTGTTTTTATTTATTTTTTATTCAAATATT
>NW_021779457.1:0-905 GCF_005508785.2 Acyrthosiphon pisum | reverse complement strand
GTTTGAACTTTATAACCTAATGTACAAAAGAAGTAAAAACAAAAACAAAAACAGATAAAGTATGTTAAAGGTAGATTGGTACAAAATAATTCATGACGAAAATAATACTAATATTATAAATACTATAAATATATACATGGAAGCAATAGGTAACATAAGATTTTGAATGATAATATGTGTGTGAACAGAGTGGCATATTTTTAGTCATATTTAGCGACGTCACATTCATACATTAACCAGTGTGTGATATGTTTCTTAAATAATGGCAATGGTAAGTTCGCTAAATAAGTTGGCATTGAATTGATAATCTGGGTCCCTATGAAATCAAATACCATTCGACAGCCGGTTTTTTTTTGGCCAAAATTGGGAGTATTTATTTTGTGCGTAGGTACCTAGTATTGACACAATGGTTCAAAGGGGACAGTATATTGTGTTTTTTTATATAAAAAATGCTTATTTTGAAGTACAGGTTTTTAATATTTAATACATTAAACTTTTTAAATATTTTTTCGGTAGGATATCTACGGTCTTTTTTAATTGCAACTTTGATAATTGTGTTTTGACAGGTTTGAAGTAGGGAGAGAATATTATCATAGGCACCACCCCAACCTATTAAACCATATGTGATTTGCGATTCAACAAGAGCTAAGTAAAATATTCTAATGTCTTTAGGTGGTAGAATATCACGAAGTTGTTTTATTATATAAACTAATTTTTTCAACTTATTGCAAACAGATGTAATTTGATCTACCCACTTCATATCCGAGCACATTTCAATGCCTAGATATTTAAAAATTTTTACTATATTGATTGATTTGCAGTGGCATAGGTCATGGATCTGGCATGTATTATCGTGGATTTTAATTGAATTGAAGCTAGGTAAAGTGGGCTTGGTGAGAGAATGT
>NW_021779456.1:0-738 GCF_005508785.2 Acyrthosiphon pisum | reverse complement strand
CAATATTAAGCGTTCACTCGCATAGAAAGGTATTGTTTGAGAATTCAAGATGACTTATGTTATTTTAAATATATAATAAAAAATTTCGCATGCACGTAAAAACTAAACGACTGCGAAAAAAAACTTTTAATCCGCAAGACCAGACATCAAAAAAGAAACCGTTTAATTTGACAATAATGAGAAAATAAAATATTCCACGTCAACCACATAATATCTATACATAATAAACAGAAGATTTTAGTTATTTCGAATCGTATAACATTATATTATTATTCTTTTAAGTTTCTTGCCATAGGGCATAGGCCTTAAACCCATTGACAGAGTATTACAGGTTGGTGGGGTTGGGTGGAGTGTTTATTCGCATATTTATACAATATATTATTAAAACACAAAATTAAAAATGCATATTTTTAAAAAAAGCATAATTACGATAGTAAATAAAAAATATTATATCATATATCCAATAAATGAATATTATATTATTCATTCAGAAACAATATAATTTTTGTGTATTATTCATCAATCCATTATCATACAACAATTATTGTTAAAACTCAATAACCGATCGTCCAACCTGAAATTCTATTGTGCATGTGCGTGAGATAATCGCACATAAGGATTTCATATTTTTATCTGGATATTAATAGGATGAAATTATTATAATGACGTTATAAATAATTACCGATGAATAGTTTATATTACTTTTTAATACGAAAGTAATTTACCATAGACCTTACA
>NW_021779455.1:0-668 GCF_005508785.2 Acyrthosiphon pisum | reverse complement strand
CCCCCCCTTTATCCGAATACTATAACTAACTGCATTACATTAGCTTTAAATTTTTAATTAGAATGGGGTACCTAACTTTGATTTCGCGGGGTAACTTTGATACCCATATATTTTTATTCACCAGAGTACCATGATAATTAAATTTTTTTTCATAAAATGGGGTTACTTTGATATCACATTAAGAAATATAGGTATCGAAATTGCCCGTTGTGTTACTTTGATAGCATATTAAAAAATATTGATATCTCAAAAGATAATTTCAGAATTTTAAAAATTAAAACGTTAAAATATTGAACTAGTTGTAACTAATATTTAATTTTGAGAGTTTTATCGTTAACACTACAGAAGTTATCCATATAATAAAAAATGAAATTGTCATAAAACAGTAAAAAATTATCAAAGTTACCCCATTTTACTGTACTACTTTTATTTTTAAACTATGAGAACTTTTTTCGTATTTGTGATATCAAAAAATTAAAAACAATGTTGCACAGTTTATGTTCTCTTCTCCCTAGTAGGAACATTTGGTTGCATAACACAAACTATAAGTTTAGCCATAGTGGTTCTTATCCACGCAAAACCATTTTTACTATGTTTTACATTTGTAAAACGGAGACCACACATGCGTGTGTAGCATCCTCTTAATAATATTTGTCATTCCGAATTTA
>NW_021779454.1:0-1250 GCF_005508785.2 Acyrthosiphon pisum | reverse complement strand
GGGGTGCACAGGGGACTTGCGTGCACCCCCAAGTTTAAAATGTGCACCCCCAAAACATAAAATACTTAATCTATAATATTTTGATTATTTTTAAGTAAAAATTATCAATAAATACAAAAAAAGTTGTACTTAGAGTATATTGAGGAACATAATAAGTGATTAATAGTGAGTACTTCACTAATTTACTATTATGTTCCAATCATAGACCTATAAACTAAGTTAATAAAAACTTAGTTTATAGGTCTATGGTTTCAAAATTCCCTGCTATAACAGTATAACAAATAATCTTTAGCTTAGGTAGGTATTTTATGTTGTATAGAACAGGTCACAGTTATGTTGTTTTTAATTATTTGTGTAACATTGATCATACCTAATAATATTCAACAAAATAACTTAGAAAACAGGATAACGATATTTCTCTTTATCTTTTGCAGGATAAAAGACTGTCCATGAATGTGAGAGTGTTTTTATTGTTTCCTTGTTTATAATTAATTATTATTATTTATAAAACAAGCCTATATTTTAGATAACATAAATACAATAAAAGTTATTGGCTTAGAATGTAATAACTTTTTTCAAAATATTTTTTCCACAATATTTTTGTCATACGTTTAAGTAGCGTAATTTTTTTTTTGTCAGATCTTTCTGTTATAGCCTGTATATAGAGTATGGGTCCGGGGGTCTGGGAATTCTTTATAATTTGTGCACCCTCAAAAGTATAGGTCTAGTTGCGCCTATGTATCAGAGTATAATGAATAAAACAATGAACTCGACAATTGTCATTTTATCGAATTCAAATCTATTTAGAATATTAATCATTATTTTTCAATGTCTCTACTAAACCCAGTCGTTGTGGTCGGTTTTACGTCTTATATTATTATCGGTTATCACGTTCAGCAGCGACTCAGCGCTACGACAATAGTATCGCGAGTATTTACTAATATAAACATTATAAACATTCCCGTAATCCCGTGCCCAGATCTAATTCGGAAAAAAACCTAATTACGATATACGAATAACTTGTCAGTTGATGCTCACTTATGTGTTCCAACTTTCCAAGTTTTCGACAGTGATCGTGTATGCCGTATGGTATTATATAGTACCTATAATATCCTATTCCTATACAGGGTGTAACACTTTTAGAATAACTTTTGTTCTAATCAATATTTAAAATGTTTTTTATATACAATTTATAGTCACTTTTTTATAGCTACATATATTATACAAAAAATTATTTTTTTTTTAACATT
>NW_021779453.1:0-929 GCF_005508785.2 Acyrthosiphon pisum | reverse complement strand
CAATTGTTATTATAATTATTATTATACAAGGTGGCACCACTACGACAACTGAAACTCTCGAGAGTGGGGAGGCCATGCGCGCGTTTCGACCGGTTTTCGTCCGCCGCCCGGTGCGTTCTCATTTGAAAAAGAGTATAGAGAAGTAAGAAATCTTGTGTAAATAATGAATCAAAATTGTATATTATATTTAATATTTGTATTTATTTCGGAAAATGATATTTAAAATCGTTTAGAATTTTTTCTATAAAATTACAGGGAGATTTGTTTCACTGTTAGGCATACATTCCTGGTTAAACTTTTTTCATCTCCCCGTAAAAAGTGACTCAGAACCGTCAACCATACATATTAGAATATTTAGCTATACGGTAATCGAATGTGCTGCAAGGGGAACTTTCCCCCTTGAACTTTTTTCATCTCCCCGTAAAAAGTGCCTCAGAACCGCCAAATTACTACTACTCACCGATGGTGTATCTGTTCACTAACAGTTAAAGTAAAGAACTGTAAGTACAATTTTCAAAAATTAGTTCTTAGTATGGTTAAATGTTTCTATTCGCTTCACTTCGAAATAAATTAAAATTATTAAACATTGTAATATATTATACTATGCGTCAACAGAACAAAAAATAAATTAAATTCACTTGAATACTTATAATAAATAATAATAATACCAATCACAACACCAAACGGTATCATGCCAGTCAATGTATTGTTAGTCATATTTTGAATATATTTTCTTTTTAGGTACGTCAACTCGAGATACGTCAGCCCGCCAGAAGCCATCTGGCGATTGTTTTCGTACAATTTGCACGGCAAATGTCACGTGGTCGTCAGGCTTCCTGTTCACCTTGAGGGTCGTCAGAACGTGTACTTTGCGCCGGGCCAAGAAAGAAGAACGGCTACAGAACCAAGCTGTACGTCACACGAAACTC
>NW_021779452.1:1949-7712 GCF_005508785.2 Acyrthosiphon pisum | reverse complement strand
TGGTTTGCGCACACGAAAATAATTATATTTTATCTCGGTGACGGATGGGCATTGATAATCATCGACCAATCTAAATAAATATACATAATAGGAAACTGTAATTACGGAAAATAATAGACATGTATATAATCCTACACGTATATTTACATATAATAAAATTAATATTAAAATTAAAATTAACATATTTTTTAAGTATTACATATTATTTATTAACAATTATTAATAAGCAAGTATTAGTATTTTTAACCACACCCATGAATACATTTACAGACAGTCCTAAGTCTGTAAGGAGGAAGGAAAATGTATGTAAGTACTTTAATAATTTACTTATTTATAAACAAATATTAATAAAGGCATTAAACAATTTAAGTCTAAAAGATAACTGTGCGCAAACCATGTGTATGGTTACGGCTCAACTGTTCCCAAACGAGTGGTAGTTTTGTGCCCAAACAAGTTGTCTTTTTGGTATTTGTGCGCAAACCACTTCCTGCCCCTAAATTTATTGTAGCACATATTCTTATTATGCCCTTGTGTATAGATTGTACATTCTATAAAAAAAATTTAAAAAAAAAAAACTTAATATTATTATTTATATAATATTAATAATAATTATAATCTCTTGTATTATAATTTACTACTTATTTATTTATTTGAATATGGATATTAAATTGTATAAAATAATAAAATTGTAGGTACCTAATTATGTATCAAAATAAAACTTAATAATTTAATATTATATTTGTATCATTATTGACCAATATAATAGTTATATAAATGTATAATTGATAATAATATACTTACCTAATAAAACTAATTTATTAATATAGGTAGGTAGGTGCATTATAGTAGGTGGTATTATTAAGTACAGTTAAAGTCAAAAATAATTTATGATGTAATAATTTACATTACCCTGATGATCAAATAATGTCCACTTTCGTCGAAATTTGATATCACACCCACGGTAAAATATTATTATAACAAGAGCACCTACCTATAATTAATATGCAATATTAGGTATACTAATAAATTTGCTCCATATACAAATTAAATTATGTACCTATACTATATCAATAAAAATATATAATGGTACTTATATAATATTATACCAAACAATTCCAAACATTGATTTTTCCTGTTTGTTTAAACAACCAAGTTATAAGACTTATTAGACTTTTTTTACAGTTCTGAACCCTGTACGCCCCTGGAAAATAAATTTTAGATTATTTCTCTTGGAGGGTAAACGATACACATTTCGTTTGAATTCAACTCGTGTATCCTTGGCCTAGTTTAGACCTGAAATCCCGTATTTATTGTAGCTGCGTACTTTCCATTTCACCCGGGCGGAATTGAGGGTAGCTGCAGGCTCACTTATCTCCTCCCCCCATAACAAGTGGGATGTTTTCTATCCCAGATCGATTTAAGCCTTAAGGCTACGAACTCTCGTTTTTCGTTCACACAATTTTCCACAATCAATAACAGGTACAGCCGTGGTAACAAGTGGTGCATTAAAAGAGCTTTATAATACAATGTATATATTATATATACTGGTTGAATACTTGAGTGGTTGATAAGTACATAATATAACGTAAGACACTCTTTATTTTAGAAATTACTAACGATTATGAAAATAATTATTTCTTCATAATTGTAAGTCATTACAAAATATTATTTTTGAAGAAAAAACTATGATTTACCATTTTGGACAATAATAGTTGTTTTAAATTTCGTATCATAAACAGAATATTATTTGGAGTAATTTAATCTATAAAAATCAAATCTTGGACAAGTAGCTTATTAGTTACAACTTATAAAGTTTATAAATATATTTATAAGTATAAAATGTATTAGGTATATGATAACTTATAATTTATAAGTATTTAAAGCAGGGTTTAAATCAAAAATAATAATACCGTTTATCGTTATATGGATATTAAACGTTATGATCGAATGACTGTTTAACGTTATATAGAATTTAAACATTTTTCAATTTATGCGTTTAAACGTTATAAAAATTTAACGTTATTCAACTTAAGCTTTATGAATAGTTTAGCGTTATCTTTAGCTTGTTTCCCACACAAAACAGAGTGATTGAAAAATATAATATTACAAAAATAGCCATAATATATATTTTACTGATAGTTATAATTTCATAGATTTTTTTTTTTAGGCAATTATTTGTTTCGTTATCCGTTATCCGTTTTCAATCAATTATCGTTTAGCAATATGTTATCCGTTAACCGTTTCAATCGTTTATCGTTTACTGGTACGGTAACTGTTATTCGTTTCAATCGTTTATCGTTTACCGATATGTTATCAATTATTTCAATCGTTTTTTGATATGTTTAACGTTATACTCATTACGTTATAACAACGTTTTGAAGCCCTGATTTAAAGTGAGTGGAGAGTAGTGGATCGTAAGTTGTGGAGTACCTCTTGTACCACTCAGTTCATCGAAAATTTAAATACTTATTTAATACTAAATTACTACAATTTTATTTTTAGGAATGTAGGTACCTACTTATAACTTATATAGTATGCGAAACCTATCATTTTAATAGAATTGAAGTAGGTAATATAATATAATATAATAAATGGATATGTTTTTTTTATTGAACACTGTAATAAATAGTTGTTATAGGGAACACGGAGTAAATCCGATATGAGGGTAAAACTGATATTGTTTATTACTATGCATTATTCTACGAATGAAAATTATAAGTTTTATATTTTTTTAATTCCTTATCGTGAAACATGTCGTTGTTATCACTGTTAACATCAACTGCCTACGATAACACTGTGTTCTATTGACTATTTTAGAGGATTCAATTTTTGTCTGTGCAGTGAAACAAATAATAATTGAATTCAACTGAGTGAAGTCCGCATGCGTCCTATAAGTAGATTGCAATTATAAATCAACAGTTTTGTTTTCAATAACAACTAACGGCCAACAGCCGTCAGTTATACATACTCATAGGCGGTACTAGACCCTCTTGGCAGGGGGGGGGGCAGAAAATATTTTAACCATCTAACTATATGTTCAGGGGAGGGGGGTCGTTAATAAGGAATTATGTATTAATACAGGTACGGTTCTCAGGAGGGGTAGTTGCCTACTTTGCCACCCCCGTAGTACCGCCTATGTACATACTTTATAATTAAATGCTCATAGCGTTGGTTTTGTTAAACTTTCATATTTTAATTTATTAGTTTTAAGATAATATTATACCTTTTATTATAAAATAATGTAGCAATGTATGTAAACAGAGGTCGGGATTAATTAAAAACTTAGTAAATATCTTAAGGAATTAGCTAAAACTAAGAAATTACCAGTCAATTTTATTGAAACATCTTGTACCTTATGGAAGTACTGGAAAATAATTTATTTATAGTTACCTTACTGGACTGGAAATCAATACCTTAATAATCATAATTTAAAGCAAAGTACCGAGGAAGTCGACGGTCGTATACATGATTAAATTAATTTAATATTTTAAGAATATCTTTTGACTGAAACAGATCAAAATGTATGCTAGAAATTCAAAAATCCTATCCTTTTTGTTAATAAATTATTTTTGAAAATTTTCACATAATAATGCAATTACTGCGTTTCACATTAGCATTAATCCCATAATAGGTATAGTAAAGTGGTAGCATTTATAAAATACAGTATTACCAATATCATATAACACTGCTAGTGGAAAATTCAGTAAGTACAACAAATGAACCCAATATAATAAAGATACTTCTGAATCATCAATTTTGGCGATATGCATTGTCATATAGGCAGGGACGGCACTACATATTTTGGGGCACTTGGCAATATTTATGGTCGGCCTTTGATGATTTTAGAACTAGATGGTAAATACTTATACTTGATATTTTATTTTATATAACAGCTGACAATATTTAGACACTTAACTGATATCATTTGCAGTTAACAGTAGTGAAATATTTTATTATTCCTAATTGACGATTTATTTAAATAGATAGGTACAATTTATTAGATATTATTAAAATTAAAATATATATATTAGAATTAATATGCTTTAGATTCTAAGCCGAGCGATTGATTTTACAATGATGCATGTTTTTTTATCTGTCTGTTAGCAACATTTTAGAAGGTAAAAATGCTACGATTTTCGAGATCAGCATCTTTCTTTCTGATGAAAAAATGAATGTAGTTGGTACCTACTTTTAGAAGGTAAAAATTGAAAATTCCAAGTTGTTTTAGAAAACGTCAAGAAATCTTTGAAAACATTGATGTCATAAAATTATGAAAAATAAATAAGTAGACACGTCCTGTGGACGTCGTCCTCCCCCCCCCCCCCTAACGCCGTCACTCTACATAGGTAATAATTTCATGTTCCTTAACAACACAACATTTAATTTGCACCCATATGATGACAATATCGGTTGCAATACCAAATTATATGTTTATAATATGTTTATAATAATATGTTAATTATATAGTTGGTCGTTGAACACTTGTTATAATAAAAATTTATTACGACTAAATTTTCGACGAAAGACGCGCGAAATCATTTGCCATTTTATTAGGAATTTGTGCGATTATTTATTTATGTGCATATTGTTATTCGAGGCCACTCTACTATTAGGAATAGTATTATATCGCGATTTATGATTTCTGACGACTGAGGGTAAAATCCGCAGCGGCCGACACGACTGCCGCGACGGCTTTCTTGCTGCGACCCTCGTACCGACATCTTTACATTTCAACAACGTTGCCGTTTTCTCCAGCAAATTTTTCGATTACACAATGTACAGTTTATGGCACTTTATGCTATAATTATAAAATAATTTGTTATTATAATCAATACTATTGAGCACTTAGATCATATTAATGTTACAAATTACAATGGACGGAACCATGTGCCGATACCGTATTTAAGTACCCTACTTGAAACTAGCCACGATATTAAAACCACACTGCTGAAGTTAATATTGTGGCTAGTTTTTAAAGTAGTATCATTCAAACGTACAAACTTTCGTTTGAATGTTCGTAATGGCGTCAAAACTACAAATCGTCAGTACCAGGGCTGTAGTAGTATCAGGAGCCAGGATGCGGCTGTGCGTGTACCGCGTAAACTTCACGTAGGAGTATTCACAGGCATCTCGCGACAAGATAATTTCCGATACCAAAATTTTCTTATCACTCAAACATTCTTATCACTATTTGTTTATTAACTATTTTCAAATTTTCACATATTAAATTAAACATTGCAATACACATATAATACACAAGTAGTAGTACAAAGTATATAATTAATACAACAAGTAATGATACAAATTTTTTTTTTACTTATAGGTAGTCTTCTAATAAATATGGTCAGGAAAATACATATAATATAATAATGAGTCATAAGAATAATATCTTAATTCTTAATATTAATGAAGAATAATATTTAATAAATATGGCCAAAATCCACATGGACATTTTGCATAAACATATCTCTTTCCAGGGTCTTAATACAGCTTTCTTTTTCGGCAGTGGAAGGTTTTGGTGATAGTTGTGTAACAGTCTTCCTTGTCTTTGTCTTAGGCCATTTTCGAATCGGATTATTAATTTTTTAAGATAGTTGTCTTCTGCTTTTTTGATACTTGTGTTGGTAGCTGGATTAAATAAAGAAATAGCTTTTGTGAAAATAATTGACTTTGAAAAAATAATCATTAAAAAAATTGTGTTTGGCTTTTTGATGCCGAACTTCATTTTAGATTCTAAGTGGAACGATGAATGTATTGATTTTA
>NW_021779452.1:0-876 GCF_005508785.2 Acyrthosiphon pisum | reverse complement strand
AAAAATTTATAAAATGTTCAATTTTTGTATCTAAGAATTGAAAATTTAAAACAAGATTTCACGTAAGTAATTAATTCTGTTACCAAAAATTCTAAAAATACATTTACGAAGTTTATTTTTATAGTCATTTTAAGTACAAATTTGGACGAAATTACATATTAAAAACGTAGGATAACTATTTTAGTTATTTTGTTGTGATTGTATAATATTATTCGTGGGTACTTGAAACTTCTAAAGTATACTATTATATATCTATGATAGTACCACGGTTTTTTTGTTGATGTATAACGCGTTATAAGTACCTAATAAATATTATGATATGATTAATTTGGAATTTATTATAGGTACCTAATATAATATTATGTCTTATACCTAGACCAACATACCGTCTCCGCTCAGAATCGTTTTTCTTATACAATGATATTATATCATTGAATTCAAATTTAATACCATCCATTATACAGTGACCCACTTGTAACCTACTGTACAGCAGAGCGAAATCCACTTACCCACCTTTTTTATATTGACATGAACAAAAATCACGATTAAACATTTTTAATGTATATTTGTACTGTATACTGTACTATGACAACAATGGACAACAATGGACAACAAAAAGAACGACTAACAAATGGGAACTTTTTTATGGGAACTATTTTTAGATTAATATTTTGGCCTGGCTATCATATCCGCAATGTGAGTGATAACATGGTTTGATGAAATTTTGATATCGGAAATTATTTTGTCGCGAGACGCCTGTGACTCTAGAGTCTAGTGAAGCAAAAAAAACATGCAGATGCATGAACTTACGAGCCCTGCTAATAATAAACCGTGTGTATGATGGAGGAATTGTAAATTGTACAGTTTATACTTATA
>NW_021779451.1:0-734 GCF_005508785.2 Acyrthosiphon pisum | reverse complement strand
GATTTTCAAATGGTAACCTATACTTTTAATTCATAAATTAATAAAGCTATTTTTTTTATGAATTATCACGTTTAAATTTTCATTTTTCATTAATCCGTTGATGAGATATAACTCCTCAAAGTTGGGTAGTTTTGGCAGGTGTTTGTGTGTTAATGTGTTATACCTAGTCGGTAGATACCGCAGCAATTTGGATTTTTATGCCCCAGAGTAATAGATATTACACTTTTCAAATCATTTCAAGTACAGTAGGCTTATAAGTTGTGCCCCTAAATGTATTGTAAAATGCCCATTTAGCAGGGCGTCCACCGTGCGCCCCACTAAAAGTGATTGCGGCACTGCTGCACTTCTCATAATAATACTTATCAATTATAAAGACCAGAAGCTAAAAGTAATAAACTGGATATCGGTCGAACCCAAAGTATAATAGCGATAACCATTGTACCTACTCGCTACAATAACTTATTGTCATATTATAAGTGATTGGACCATTACTGTCACATATCCATACACACGTGTAATCCCCACGACCCCGCTACATACCAGGTCATGTCTGATGAACATCGAAGGAAACATTGTTCAGATTAGGCTGATTTTCCATTACTAATAGATATTATAGATAAGTCTATTAATATCTATGATAATGTGGAGTATCGTTTGCTATGATCGTACTCCGTGCTGATATCATAGTTACATGAATATATGATATGGATGTATACCAAATACCAGGTTGTTAT
>NW_021779450.1:0-1629 GCF_005508785.2 Acyrthosiphon pisum | reverse complement strand
TATTATAAATATATGACAGTGAGTGGTGTTACAACCTGCCTCTAAGTGTCTTGTGTGTCCCTAAACCGTCTAACGATTAGTTCAACCCATACTGCGTATAACCGTCTGACTAGCTCTTGTAATTGGCTCGTATATAATATATGATCGGGTCCTTTGGAGTGAGTGGTCGTTGTAGTGGCCAAATTCGGTCATGAGATAGAGTCCGGGTCTCGAACTTGGTATGCTGGACGACTCGTATCCTTTGTATGAGTGTTGACTTTCCTTAGGAGATACGTGTGACGACACTTTTATGGTTTGATTGTTTTATAATATGCTTTTGAAACGACTTCCACGTGTTATAATATACTAATTATTGACTTATTAGTTACATCGTTAAATATTGCTAAAAACGTGCGATACGTTGTACATAGTTTATACATAATTAATTTAGGTACGTAACAAATCCCTTCTGAAAAAAGACTTTATGTTTAAAGGTTTAAACATAAATCTTTTACAAGTTATGGTATGTAGTTATTACAAAAGTTTTACAATATTGGTTATAAGATAGTGATACATTAATACATAAAGTAGTGACACTTTGATGCATAGAATTTTAGTACTTTGACTATAAAATATTGATACATTGGGTTAAGTATATAATAATTGTTAGTTATTAATACATTTTTTTTTTTCATAATTTTCTTTTGTTTTACATTTTCTCCTTATTCTAGTGTTAGTACATGGTGGCTATTTGTGGTTAAAATACTTAATTTATAATTTAGACATTAATTATTACATATTTATATATTCGTCCATTAATCTATTGGTCTTATATGTGTTGTTTATTATTTTAATGCTAGAATTTTTTATATATATTTATATATTTCTATTTTAAAGCTTAAATTATTTATTAACTATAGTATGTCTATTCAAATGTGTAGAATCTTATTAATCCCCTTATTTATTTTTATTAGCATTAATTACTAGAGTTTTATTTGTTAAGTTGATTACAGCGTTATTTTCTGATAGAAGACTATTACCTAATATACCGTTTTTTCTTATTGGGAAGTCTTCGTTAACTAAATTAAATTCGGTATAAATTTCTTGCCCTTGGATTATTAATGGTCTTGTAAGCTTGCCTATTGTTTGTATTATTTTATCGTTAATTCCTTTTAAGTTTACTATTTGTGTTTTATCCACTATTACATTGTTATTTAAAATATTATTTTTTACTATATTTACTTCACTACCTGTGTCGACTAGTAATTCTAATTCTTCATTTATACAGGTGTGTGATTTACATTTTATATGATTATTGTTATTTATTTCCGTTAATATAACGGGGTAACAATCGTACGTGCTCTAGGAGTTACGTGAGATGTCCGCTCGTTTCCCGAATTATTATTACGTCGTTCGTCGTTTTGTTTTTTATAACAGATGGCTATATTATGTCCCGGTTTATGACAGTAAGTGCAACATCGCTCCTTGCATTATAATTAGTTGGTGGACGTGTGAAATTATTCTGATTGGGTGGTCTACTATTATACGCGACATTGTTCATTCAGGCATTGCGATGCAAAATGTCCTTCGCAGTTGCACGTATGACATCGTCTAACATTATATTGTTGTTTCTCGGATTTGGAAATCGAT
>NW_021779449.1:0-944 GCF_005508785.2 Acyrthosiphon pisum | reverse complement strand
TTAAAACAAAAGAAAAATAAGGAAAAAGCAGACATTTTTACGCAAAATCTGTTCTTGAGAAAATTGATTTTGGTTTTTGGTGCAACTCTTAAACAAATGACCGTAGGTACATGAAATGTTGACTGAATTTTTATATTAGCATTTTCTATACACCATAACATTTTCCAAATATTTTGAATTATTTTGAGCTCTTAATAGAAGAGGCTCCTAGTATATTGTTTCAATGGCACATGAAAAAAATTAAAAATCCAGTCACAATTTTTTTTATAAGCATCTAAAGTTCAAATATTTACAAAATACGTATTGTAACGTCACAGCATTTTTTGCATTCTTATTATTATTATAACAAACATACCTGTACCCATATTATCAGTCACGAGCGTACCTTATTATTACATTGTTATGATTATCGCGCGCCAATGCAGGAATAACCGCAGTATTATGTAACTACTGTCCCCCGACCCCCACAACCCGCAGTGACCGGTACCTACACGTCGTTGCTCACGGCCGTCGATGCCGTCGGCGCCTACGTTGGGTTCCGCCGCACGACACCGGCAGAGCAAACTGTCACCAAGTCCGATTATTGTACAATTCCCTCTAATACACGACACTGACCTGCCCCACTCAACACCAAAAAGCTCCGTCGCCAGCACCGGACCATCGCCGTCGCCGGGTCTCTACACACAAAACACTTTTTCGACGACGCTGTACCTGGCCGGTGGTGCCTACTCACTACTCTACTTTTCGTTTCAACATCGCACACTCAGCATTTTCGACGACGCTGTACCTGGCCGGTGGTGCCTAGTCACTACTCTACTTTTCGTTTCAACATCGCACACTCAGCATTTTCGACGATCAACGCACGGACCACGCGGCCAACCAATTGACTTGTTTTTTACATCCACCGACTTCGTCGAACACGGACCTATCATCAGCATTTTCGA
>NW_021779448.1:0-1057 GCF_005508785.2 Acyrthosiphon pisum | reverse complement strand
CCCCTCAACCCCCCCTCCCATAAAAATTAGAGCTAAGTGCCTCTTATGAAGATTGTGTTAATAATAAATTAATAAAGTATATTTAATGTATATAAAAAGCTGCTCAAACTAATTAATCTATTTTCTTACTGGCTACCTATTTAAATGTATTCTTTTTTCTTTATGATTGTTATAGTTATTACTTATTACATAAATAATAGATCTATATCTACCTACGATTTTATCAGAGAATTTTAACCTTCTCTTTCAAAATTCAGATTAATTTTAGGTTGGCACATTTATACCGATAGGGGCAAATATATTTTAGGGCAAGGGATGCTGTAGCATCCCAGCATCCCAGCCAGTCCGCGCCTGGTCGTACGTTTATTATTGTGCATACCTATAATACCTACAGTGTACATATTATACAATATATAATAATAATATTATTATGTACCATAGTGCGGGCGAGTATAAAGCACCCGTCGTCTCTGGGTTTGACGTTGATGTTGGCGGCTGCGTGCGAGGGAGGGGTAAAGGATTTCCCGTGCATATATATGTTTACTTAGCTTGCTTATTGTTGACATTTAGCGAATGCTGTAGGACCACGGGTTATGTAGGGTGTACAACAACGAGACTATGATATTATTATAATATAGCGACTACATACGCATATGCGTATATTATTCTACGCTCGGCGCCTCGCAATTATCCCGACGAAATATTTGACCTAGCTTTGGTGCGTGGTGGTTGCGGAGTGACGTGTCCTATTATGCGACTGATGTGACTAACTGCACCGTCCCGATGATAATATAATGTGCCACGAGTTTTGTGAATTTACTACCGAACACGACTTGAGAGAGTTGGTAATATTATACATAATAATAATATGATCATTTTGATCGGAACAGCCGCGGTCGTCTCGGTCGGAAGCGTTACTGCACGCGTTGCAACTTTATTATAACATATAGGTGATCGGTGGTGGATCTAGGATTTATTAATGGAGGGGGGGTGCTAAGGTTAAGGTCTTGTATTCTGCGTGTACTCCATCCTGATGGCAAGTCGTTTTTCAAAATTA
>NW_021779447.1:0-735 GCF_005508785.2 Acyrthosiphon pisum | reverse complement strand
TGTATTCATTAATCATATTAAGATATGTAATATTTTATGTTGTTGTTCAACCAACTTTAAAATTAATTCCCAATTTTTTATTTACCATTTCTATTATTTATTATAAAAAATAAAAAAAATTTTTTTAAACAGTATTTTAAATTATATTAATTTCTAAATAACATACTATATTTAAAAACGTAAAAAAAATAAAAAAACGACTCGTAACCTAACCTAACCTAACGTTAACGTAAAAAAAAAACGACTCGTTAACATAAACGTAAAAAAAAAAAAACGACTCGTTAACGACTCGTTAACGTTAACGTAAAAAAAAAAAACGACTCGTTAACTCGTTAAGTCGTTAACTCGTTATTTTTTAATAGAAATATTTCTATTAAAAAAATTATGATATTTAAATAAATTTTTTATAATTTTCAATAAATTCTAAACATAAATGACCACAAATAGGTGGGTCATTATAGTATTGAAATTGAGAAACAGTACAAAAAAGATTATCTTTACCCAAATATTTTAAAAGTTCTTTTGGTGGCTCACCAACTATATGACCAAATGGGTCAAAATATATTTTAAATGTATTGTTTATTTTTTTCCATGCAACCCAATGAGAACCATTTTGAGTAGAATCATTTAAATTAAATACTCCACATTCATTTTCCCATGGTGTTGTAGGTAATTCATTTAACATAAAACACCCTCTATAATTTTTTATTTTATTCCAAAATAATTTATATCTAT
>NW_021779446.1:0-1502 GCF_005508785.2 Acyrthosiphon pisum | reverse complement strand
TTTGACCGGTGTTCGATGGAAACGACTTAAATGTTCGTAACCTAGATACAAATGTAGAGAATTCTGGATACGCTGGTGTTGAATTGAATCGTATTCGGTCAACCAATGACTGGACATCATTTGTGCATTTTTGGAAATTCATTTTAAAAAAATTTAAAGAATAACTTGGAAAAAAACAATTTAATGAGATGACGAGAGAATTGATGAACGAAACACGACTTGACCGGACAGCTAATCGATAGTGACTGAATATAATAAAAAAAATAATCAACTTTGAAAATTAAAAAAAATAATTGTAAATTTGTTTATAAAATTTAAATAAAAAAAACAGTGTAACCAACATGAGTAGAAATGAAATACTGTAAATATTTTTACGAGATAGAATTTGGTAGACAATCAGTGTGAAATGTGTTATACGGTAAAATAAAAGTCTCCAAGCAGGAATGTCCCCCTTGAAAAAAAAAATACCGTGGAAAAGCTGGCTGTGAACATACAAATATATACTACTTCCCTGCATTTTATCCCTACTGCCAGGTTTTCGTCCCGTTCCTTCTGGCTTACGGTGGGCGAGTCGTGAGTTGCATCCGTGGATCAGCCTGGTCAGGGTCAGTCCGTTCCGTCCTTATCCTGGCGCCTACGACCGGAGTTGCCAACTTCCGGAAGTTCAGTCCGTGGCCGACCGCAGATGGTGAAGTCCACGGCCCGGCTTGAACGCCCGTGAACCAGTGAAGGTCCCCGGGCGCTCGCCCCAGTTAAGGGTTGTCGCCTGATGACACTCGTCCGCGACGGCCGTCGGACCCTGAGGAAGGGTTACGCCCACGACGCCTGCCAGACAAAGGACACTGCAGCTGTCTGGTGGTTTTTCGTGGGTTGCTCCCAACCCGAGGTATAGGCTCGCTGCTCGCGAGTGCTCGACTCAACGCCACGTGACAGCCCACGCTGACGCCTGGGGCCCGTCACAACTGGTTTAACGGACCCGATTTTGAAAGCCTCTTAGCGGCTGACCCGAAGGACAGCCGGACGGGGTCACCACGACAAGGTGGGCTTTCCTCGACCCCGGGTAGATAGGGACACGAAGCTCCCGGGTTTTATGCCTCGCGGCTACAACCGCGGACCTTATATTAGCACTAGGTGCTAGTCAAGAGCCGCGGAGGGACACGACAGACGTACGGCGGTTTTACCCACCAGCCGCAGGCCGCGCGTCGTCAACGGACCACGAGCACCGGACCCGCACGGAGGGCTTCTCCGGCGGGCCCGTACCATCCAGCTAGGGCATACAGGTGCCTTTCGCCATCCTGGTGAGACCGCAATCTATCCATGTTGCTTTCCGTTTTTGGTCACGGACAACCTTCGCTGCATATAGCCCCAACGATAAGCTGGGTAGGCGCTAAGGAGGACCCGTGCATTCCCGGCCGGCTGTCACCGTACGGGTCCGCCCGGTACCGTCACTCGGCAACTTTCCCCTGACCGAGCATGTGGTCTTTTCCCACATAGTTCGCTCC
>NW_021779445.1:0-889 GCF_005508785.2 Acyrthosiphon pisum | reverse complement strand
ATATACGATAAAATTTTTAAAATAATTTGACTCTTTTTGAGCTGTTTACGGACATTGTAAGTTTTCAATTTTTTTAGTTTTTTTTTTCTATAAATATCAATAAAGTTTTATCTGTTGGGCCAAAAAGTGTATAAATTTAATACAAAGCTCCTGATATATTGTTACAATATCAGTTGAAAAATATTAAAAATACATAGGCACAATTTTTTTTTATAAGCATTTAAAGATCAAATTTTGACAAAATTTATCAAATTTTAATTTGAAAAATTATTTTGTAGTTAAAAATTTATAAAATGTTCAATTTTTGTATCTAAGAATTGAAAATTTAAAACAAGATTCCACCTAAGTAATTAATTCTGTTACCAAAAAATCTAAAAAATACATTTACGCAGTTTATTTTTATAGTCATTTTAAGTACAAATTTGGACGAAATTACATATTAAAAACCTAGGATAACTATTTTAGTTATTTTGTTGTGATTGTATAATATTATTCGTGGGTACTTGAAACTTCTAAAGTATACTATTATATATCTATGATAGTACCAAGGTTTTTTGTTGATGTATAACGCGTTATAAGCACAGAACAACCAGAAGGGAATCCTAAGGCTGATCGAAAAACCGTCCGACATGTCTAGAAATTAAACGTGCTGCCACGTACCAAGAAATTCCCTTTTTTTTAAGTTTTCTGTGGTTTGTGGCTACACTGTTAATCTGCAATTCCACTCATAACAACAACAACAGCACATGGCTAACACTTCTGAACCACTGTTATCTACTAAGAGTAGATAACCGTGGTCTGAACGAATAAACAGTGTTGCACGATATAAAGAAAAATAGAGAAATTCCCTGTATGTGGCAGCACGCTTAATTTTTAGACATGTCGGACG
>NW_021779444.1:0-1404 GCF_005508785.2 Acyrthosiphon pisum | reverse complement strand
AATTCCAATTTATTAGGTAGAGTCCTTTTTTGAATAGCCCGAACTGCATTTATCGTTTTATTTGGCCACGCACAAGTACCGTTATTATACCATGTACTTGGCACTGCCTCGACACTGTCATCTTTTAGAAAATGGACAACGACCCACATACTATAGGTATACAATACAAATATACTTACAGAACAACAAAATCTGATTGATTTTAAAATTATTTGTTTTAGCATATTGTCTTAATCATATATTAAACTAACCATACCGTACCATAATGTTAAATATTAATTAAGAGTATTACTAGTCGGTCATTATAAGAATTATATAGGTTTACTTTAAGACTGTTGGATAAAATATATTGAGTTATAAAACAATTGTAAATAATTATTTATTGAAAACCCTTTTAATTACACTATTACTCTAAATATTTGAAATATTTATTTAAGTAAAAAAAAAATATTCTATTTTTCGGACTAAAATTATTTAAGCTATATAAAAATATATTGATAAAAATGTTTTTAAGATTGATTCTGCTGTATTAGGTACTTACATTGATTTTAGAATATAGTATATTTGTATAATCTAAAGTCAATGGAACTAATAATGAAAATATTACCAAAAACAACAACAAATTTAATGAATTCATGTATAATTACTTATCTAAAGTTATCAATAATAATAGGAATAATTGATAATTATGAATTTTATACGTCAATTTTAATTTTTTTTTTTTAAATTTTTTAATTTAATTAATAAACAACATTTAAAAAGTATAATTAACACACCTAAAATATTAACAGATTATTAATAGTCTTAACTGAAATAATGTAAAATTAACAGTCTGAATGGAATATTGGTATGGCAAAAATTTCTTTTTCAATATTAATGACCATTATTTTATATTTAATTGTATTTATATTTAAAATAATTAAATCATTTGAGATGTTTCCAACTTTATAAATATCTAACAAGTCAGACGAAAGGGGATTAATATAAGCTGGACTTTTGTTAATAAAATATTGACCTACAATAACTGGGACTTTCTTATTTTCAACTCGTTTATTAGCAAAGTTTATACATTTTACTATTTTACCACAATTAGTCATTAGATAACTATCTCGATCAACAGTAGTATTTAACATAAAATTACTAAAATGCAAACGATGATATTGAGGACCTATTATATCCTCGGGTAAAGGACCCTTACAATGCAATTTTTTAAACATAAAGTTATCGTTATTCAAAATAAGTTTTATGGTATTTTTTTTTTGGAAAATTGCACTCTCCTCGTACCTATGAATAAACTGCTGTAATGGCTTTTCATGTTTTCGAAGTGCAGATTTTAATACTTTCATGTAATTTTCAAAAGGGTAACAGCTGTACTGATCTAATGGGCCAAAATTATGATAGTCA
>NW_021779443.1:0-807 GCF_005508785.2 Acyrthosiphon pisum | reverse complement strand
GATATTGTAACAATATATCAAGGAGCTTTGTATTAAATTTATACACATTTTTGGCCCAAACAGATAAAACTTTATTGATATTTATAGAAAAAAAAACTAAAAAAATTGAAAACTGACCATGTCCGTACACAGCTCAAAAAGAATCAAAATATTTTCAAAATTTTATGGTGTATAGGAAATGCTAATATAAACATTCAGTAAAATTTTCATGTATCTGCAGTTATTCGTTTTTGAATTACAACAAAATAAGGAAATCGCTACATGAGAAATCGAGTGAATATCCAATGTTGTAAAAATTTGAATTTCAAACGATCATAAAAATTTAATTTGACTTTCTTATAGATACTTTTTGTTTGATAAAGGTAGATAATCTTATAAGGAATCTTGTATTACATTTTCATATCTTAGATTTAAAAAGAAAACATTTTATGAATTTCTAACTCGAAATAATTTGCAAATTTTCGTGATTTTTCCATATTTTGTCATTTTTTGAACTTTAAATGCTTATAAAAAAAAACTGTGACTAACGATTTTTAATATTTTTCATTTGCCTTTGAAACAATATACTAGGAGCCTTCTATTAAATTTTCAAGCTTTTTTATCCAACAAATAAAATTTTATTGATATTTTTAGAAAAAAAACTAAAAAAAAATGGAAAATGAAAATGTCCGTAAAGAGCTCAAAATAAATCAAAATATTTTGAAAATGTTATGGTGTATAGAAAATGCTAAGATAAACATTCAGTCAAAATTTCATGTATCTACGGTAATTTTTTTTAAAGTTACACCAAAAACCAAATTCAATTTT
>NW_021779442.1:0-1634 GCF_005508785.2 Acyrthosiphon pisum | reverse complement strand
GGAACAATACGGAAAAATAAACGTGAAATTCCTCCATGTTTTTTGGACACAAAAAAAAGAACATTGAACTCATCTGTTTTTGGATATGGAGAAGATATTTTGCTTACATCATATGTGCCAAAAAAAAAATAAAAATGTGTTACTTATTTCAACCATGCATGAGCAAGGAGACATTGACCCTGAATCCGTTGAAAAAAAACCTGAAGTTATAATGTTCTACAACCAAACAAAGGGTGGAGTGGATGTTGTGGATGAATTGAAGGGCGAGTATTCAGTTTCTAGAATTAGTTGCCGATGGTCACTTACCATATTTTTCTCCTTGATGAATATAGCTGGAATAAACAGCCAAATTATATATCGAGAAAATACCGGGAAAATTTTAAGCCGTCGTGAATTTTTGAAAAACCTAGGAAATGAATTGACAAAACCGTTTATGATAAATCGCCTTCAACAACCAAATTTGTCCATATCACTTCGTCAACAAATTATAAAAATGTCTGGACACAAAACTGCTGTCAATGTCGATCAAAGCTCAAGCAGTGGTAGTCGGCCTAAGTGTACGATTTGTCCGAAAAAAAAAAATCGCAAAACTATGGTAAGTAAATAATTTGGTATTCTGTAATAATATATAATTTTATACCATTTTCAATTTTAAAATGTGAATAAATTTCGTAGACTCAGTGTGCAGTATGTAGCAGACCGATTTGTAAGGAGCACACAACATTTACCTGCATACTTTGTAACAATCAGCAAACCATGTCAGACTCGGGACAAGATGAATGATAATAATAATATTATTAATTTTTATTGTTCAAAATATTTATAATTAAGGAAAATTGTAAGAATATTTTTAGTAAAGGATTAAAATATAAACAATTTGGTGTTGGTTTCAATATTCTATGTTTATTATATAATGAGTTATGTTGAAAAAACAACGAGTTGAGCGCGGCGCTCACTCAATACCAACGGTGGGACGCTGCATGGCGATACCAACGACGGGTTAAGAGTCAGAGATTTGACGCCAGTTCTCAACTCAGTAGGTAGGCAGGTCGGTTAGGCGTAGGTGCGGAAGACCCGGGGTCGTGGTTCGAACCCGCCGCCGGGAGTCGAAATAATTTGCGGCGGCCGTGTAAAATTCAATATTTTTTTCCGCGTTTTTTTTTCGAAAATTATATTATATTTAACGAAAATTGTTTGATTTTTTTTTAAAAATTCGAGTTTCACCGCCTTTACGGGCCTCGGACTTATTCGCGTTCCCCGCTAAATTTATAGGCCGCGCTCGGGCGCACTTCCACCGAGGCGAGTCTTGGGGCGGAGCGGGGTTGCGGAAAGCGGACGTCCCACGGCTCTGCCATCGAGTAGGTATCACTATATACAGGCATAAATACGTGCGTCGGAAGGTTCGATTTTTTTCACAAAATCTCACATAATTGACGTCCGAGGGCGGCGGAGCCGGTCGTCCGCTGTCCCACGCTCTAAGATCGCCCGCTCCGACGCCCGAAGTGGATGGCCGAACCGCGTTCGTAATTCGCCGGGACGGTGACACGGCTTAAGAGTCAGAGATTTGACACCAGTTCTCAACTCAGGTAGGCAGGTCGGTTAGGCGTAGGTGCGGATGACTCGGGGTCGTGGTT
>NW_021779441.1:3604-4817 GCF_005508785.2 Acyrthosiphon pisum | reverse complement strand
CAAGTTTTACTTAAAATGACTATAAAAATAAACTGTGTACATGTATTTTTTAGATTTTTTGATAACAGAATTAATTACTTACGTGGAATCTTGTTTTAAATTTTCAATTCTTAGATACGAAAATTGAACATTTTATACATTTTTAACTACAAAATAATTATTGAATCTTAAGTTTGATAAATTTTTTCAAAATTCGATCTTTAAATGCTTATAAAAAAAAGTTGTGCCCATATATTTTTAATATTTTTCAACTGCTATTGTAACAATATATCAGGAGCTTTGTATTAAATGTTTACACTTTTTGGCCCAACAGATAAAACTTTATTGATATTTATAGAAAAAAAAACTAAAAAAATTTAAAACTGAAAATGTCCGTAAACAGCTCAAAAAGAGTTAAAATATTTTCAAAATTGTATGGTGTATAGGAAATGCTAATATAAACATTCAATACAATTTGCATGTATCTCCAGTTATTCGTTTTTGAATTACAACAAAATAAGGAAATCGCTACATGAGAAATCGAGTGAATATCCAATGTTGTAAAAATTTGAATTTCAAACGATCATAAAAATTTAATTTGGCTTTCTTATAGATATTTTTGTTTGATAAAGGTAGATAATCTTATAAGGAATCTTGTATTACATTTTCATATCTTAGATTTAAAAAGAAAAATTTTTATGAATTTCCAACTCGAAATAATTTGCAAATTTTCGTGATATTTCCATATTTTGTCATTTTTTGAACTTTAAATGCTTATAAAAAAAAACTGTGACTAACGATTTTTAATATTTTTCATCTGCCTTTGAAACAATATACTAGGAGCCTTCTATTAAATTTTCTAGCTTTTTTATCCTACAAATAAAATTTTATTGATATTTTTAGAAAAGAAACTAAAAATAAATGGAAAATGAAAATGTCTCTAAACAGTTCAAAATAAATCAAAATATTTTGAAAATGATATGTTGTATAGAAAATGCTAAGATAAACATTCAGTCAAAATGTCATGTATCTACAGACACAAAAAAAAATTAAAAAATAAAAATAAATAAATAAAAAAATAAAAACACACATCATTGTAAAATCAATACATTCATCGTTCCACTCAGAATCTAAAAAGGTGGGGTAAGTGGATGTCACTCTGCTGTACAGTAGTTACAAGTGGGTCACTGTATAATGGATAGATTAAATTTTGATTTCAATGATATATATCATT
>NW_021779441.1:0-867 GCF_005508785.2 Acyrthosiphon pisum | reverse complement strand
TGCAAAATAAGGGTTCCGGTTCCGGGTTAATCCGGTTCTTATGCTTTTAGGTAGAATTTTTATCATAGTCATAACTGGCCCAGTTTTTTAAAAGATACGTTAAATTGCATTTAATAAGATACAAAACATAAATACATACATTCAAAAAGTATTTAAAATACATTTCAAATAATTTTAAGAAAAAGTATTTAAGAACAAATACAAACACTTGGCATGAATTTAAATATAAATTAAAATATAAATTACTCATATGTATCAATGTGTGAGAGTGATAATGTAAGATAGATTTATAAATAACTATATAAATATTATTATTCGTAGGTATTTTGTAAACATTCGTAGAAAAACACATACAAATTGTTATTCGATTATTTTTGTTATATTACAAATAAAATATGCCACCCGTATGTGTGTAAATAAATCATTGTTATTATTAATGATTGTCGGTCGTAATTAATACATAATACAATACGATTATTTCGAGTTAAAAATTAAAAATACCATATATTATGTACAAAACAAAAATATTTCTATGAAAAATAATTATTTGATTACAACAAAATCCATTTTAAATAAAATATTCAATTATTTGAAATACAGGACTTTTTCTTAGAACCGATAAGAACCTAAAAGAACCGGAAAACTTATTATTCATTAAAATAGGGTTCCGGTTCTAATTCCGGTTCTAAGCATTGTAAAAAATGGATTCCGGTTCCGGTTCTGGTTCTTAGATTTTCTCTATGAACCGGTTTCAGAACCGGTTCTTTCGGTTCCGGTTCCAGTCCCTGATTCCTTTTTGGAGTTACTATCTCGTTCATAGAACTGAAGGCTCATTCGCATTTTGATGAAGATATTGCAATTGTTTTA
>NW_021779440.1:0-454 GCF_005508785.2 Acyrthosiphon pisum | reverse complement strand
CCCCTGGATACGTGCCTGGCCACAGTATACCTATACTAATATTTTTGTGGCATATTGTATAATGTTAAATTTTATTTTTTTGACGCAGATTTTACGTACAAAATATAATATTAACGATTCAGCAATATCTTTGCAGGTTGAGAACCACCGTCAAAAAATATTTACCAAAATAAAAGTGAAATTTTAATAAAGTCAATTTTTAGCGGCTTAATTTAAAATATGCGCTAAGAAATAAGAATGCACTGAAAATTACGAAACATCTAAGTATATAGATACCTCATACATTGTTAAACAGTCACTTGACTTGGAAAATATTAAAATAACAAAAATTATTGAAAATTATCATTGTTTCGTAGTCAGTCATATAAATCGCCGGTGAAAATACCACGAGTATGCATGGTGATCCTTTTATCATTGAACACTTACCAAATTCAAAATAATTGATCTCATTATA
>NW_021779439.1:0-823 GCF_005508785.2 Acyrthosiphon pisum | reverse complement strand
GTATTTAGGGGGGGGTCAAGGGGGGCAGTTGCCCCGGGCAGCAAATTTAACTGGGAGTTTTTTTTTTAAACAGATTAAAAAAAAATAATAGGCAAGTATTTTGTGAAATTAATCTCCACACTACATAATAAACGCGGGTGTATTAGTTTATTGTTTTTCGTCAGCAGTTCAAAAACACAGTACTACCACTCTTATGACATCGAGGGCCATGATGTTAGTAACGTGTTAATTACTGCTGTGACGATGTGATAGTGATAGTATGATAAGTGATAACAAATTACTGGCTATTTAATTTCAAATTATCTTTACTCACCGCCTTTACTGTACGTCTTGTAAAACTTTGAGAGTAACATTATTTTTATTGAATGGCATGTTAAAATCTTTAAAGTGTGTGAAATAGTGTAAGTATAAGTTAGAACATTTTAGTTTATTGCTCTGACAACGATTAAATTGATATTTTCTAATCATCAAACTCATCTGACTAGTGACTATCAGAGTAAGTACATATTTTTAATTACCTAATCAAGTTGCATGGTGTTGTGCAGCGTTAAATCTAAATCATGCGAAGCTGTAAGCTCGAGCTATGATAATCAGTCCCTTATTTCATATTATTATACAAAATATCTATAGTACCTAAGCATTATAAATTGTATTTGTTGAAAACAGTAAATTATGCAAAGTATCAAACACTGCTTTAACTTTGTAATGTGTCATGTGTATATCACGCTTAATGCTTATTAGATATTTATTTTTATTTTGCTGAATGGTTGATGGTATTTAGATGGCTAAAAATTGCAAAAAGCAGCTTAGTGGTGCAGAGAAT
>NW_021779438.1:0-964 GCF_005508785.2 Acyrthosiphon pisum | reverse complement strand
CATCCATTATTTTTATTTAACTTAATTGATTGAAGAATAAATAACTATCATTATAGTTTTATTTGAGTTACGATAGTAAAGTAGGTGGGTAACTTAATTATCTTATTAATTTAATTTAATTTTTTTGATTTTAAAATATTGAAATTCCATAAGCAATATTATTTCATAAGCATTTAAAGTTCAAATTTTGACAAAAACCTGACCTTTCAGTTCTATAAATTTCTTTATAGTGTTTATATATCTAGAAAAAAAAATGACAAAAAAATGTATTTAAAAAATAAATTACAGTTTATAATTTTATTTTACCATTAAATATTATTACCTACAATTCATTAAACATTTAAATTGTATAGCGCTTAAATACCTACCCAAAAACGTATAAACGATATAGGTGCATACTTTTGTGATACTAAGCAAACAATTTAAAATAAAATCTTAATGAAAAATACATTTTTTTACAAAACATACGCATACCTTATAATTATATCCAACGAAAAAAAGGATTAAAATGTCACCGTACGTGGACGTCACACCCACATGTGTGCATGGCTTCCATCTTACACACGTAGTATCATTTTTCGTTCGATAGTTTCAATAGGGTACTGTCAGTTTTGATATAAGAGTAAATTGACCTATTATCAAACTTTTAGATAACAACATCTATGTGTTCTCCAGTTGGTTTCTTACGATATTTTAATTTTTCAATGAATTATGAATTATGATTATGTAAAAAATTAATAATTGAAAATGCTCATTATTTACATGAAATTTAATATAGGTATCGTAAAAAACCTGCGAGATAATACGGGTCATGTTGATACCTAAAAGTTTGATGATAGGTCGATTTACTAAATTATCATAACTAACAGCACACTATTGAAACTGGCGAACGGTACCTATGTGAGAAAACACATGCCGGTGTGCCGTCCTCTTAATAAAATAAATATTTCTTACCTTTATAAAA
>NW_021779437.1:0-772 GCF_005508785.2 Acyrthosiphon pisum | reverse complement strand
TTTTTTTTAGTTTTTTTTCTAAAAATATCAATAAAATTTTATTAGTTGGATAAAAAATGTTTGAAAATTAATAGAAGGCTCTAGTATATTGTATCAAAGGCAGATGAAAAATATTAAAAATCGTTAGTCACCGTTTTTTTTTATAAGCATTTAAAGTTCAAAAAATGACAAAATATGGAAAAATCACGAAAATTTGCAAATTATTTCGAGTTAGAAATTCATAAAAATTTTTCTTTTTAAATCTAAGATATGAAAATGTAACACAAGATTCCTTATAAGATTATCTACCTTTATCAAACAAAAAATATCTATAAGAAAGTCAAATTAAATTTTTATGATCGTTTGAAATTCAAATTTTTACAACATTGGATATTCACTCGATTTCTCATGTAGCGATTTCCTTATTTTGTTGTAATTCAAAAACGAATAACTGTATACATGAAAATTTCACTGAATGTTTATATTAGCATTTCCTATACACCATACAATTTTGAAAATATTTTGACTTTTTTTGAGCTGTTTACGGACATTTTCAGTTTTCAATTTTTTCAGTTTTTTTTTCTATAATAATCAATAAAGTTTTATCTGTTGGGCAAAAAAGTGTATAAATTTAATACAAAGCTCCTGATATATTGTTACAATATCGGTTGAAAAATATTAAAAATACATAGGCACAATTTTTTTTTATAAGCATTTAAAGATCAAATTTTGACAAAATTTATCAAATTTTAATTTGAAAAATTATTTTGTAGTTAAAAATTTATAAAATGTT
>NW_021779436.1:0-1321 GCF_005508785.2 Acyrthosiphon pisum | reverse complement strand
GATCCGACGTAGTCGGATTGCCTACCTGACTAGCTACTTGCATACGAGGGACTTACACTCCCACTGCATCCGATCCGCCGCAAGCGGATTGTCCGTTCGGTAATCGACTTTCTCCCGAGAAGACTGATAGCTAGACACTCAAACTCAGAATCCGAATTTCTGATTTCAACATACACACTCAAGAACCGGACATACACGCCCGGGGGGTCTGCGATCCGACGTAGTCGGATTGCCTACCTGACTAGCTACTTGCATACGAGCGACCCAGACCCCCACTGCATCCGATCAGCCGCAGGCGGATTGTCCGTTCGGGAATACACTTTCTCCCGAGATGACTGATAGCTAGACACTCAAACTCAGAATCCGAATTTCCGATTTCAACACACACACTCCAGAACCGGACATACACGCCCGGGGCTTCGTCTGCGATCCTCGGATTGCCTACCTGGCTGGCTGTGTCGTACGATCGACTTGAATCGCCCGACTTACGACTAGACACTCTTCCGAGTTCAAAAATTACCGCTTAACCAGGGCTGCCAACACGACAAAACACAATACCCGACGACCCCGCGTCCCCGCCGCAGGCCGGATCGAAAAACCCAGCCCGAGGCGAAACGACAGAGATGCACCACCGCCCACACAGTCTTTCCGCCGCAGGCGGGATGACAAACGCCGGAATCTAGTCTTATACTATAAAACGTGAACCCGAGGGCGCAGCCCGTGTCGTAATTCCGAACTAGCGTAAGCATCCCGCCAATGAGAAAATTCCGTCTCGCCGGCGGGCCGCCTCCCGGCTATCGGTCCGCCGCCGACGCGTCATCAGTCTCTCTTATCACTTTTTGCGATTTTTTTCAAATTCCGAAGAAATTTCGAAGAAAATCGAGTTTTACCCACCCGGGGGGCCTCGGGGGGCACCGTTCGGACCTTATTCGCCTTCCCCGCTACATTTATGGGCCGCACTTTTTTCCCGGCGGGCCCGCCGCGGCCGAGAGCGCGTGCAAACCGAGCGCCGCCGTCGCGCGCGTTTTTCGTACTTTTTGTCAAAGATTTGAGTTTTAGCCCTTTTCGACGCGTCCGCCCACCCTGTCGACCACTTATTCGCGTTCCCCGCTAAATTTATAGGCGGCGCGCGCCCTCGCTTTCTCCGGGGGGAGTCCCGTGGCGGAGCGGGGTCGCGGAAAGCGGACGTCCCGCCGACGAGTAGGTATCGCTATATACGGTCATAAATACGTGCGCCGGGAGGTCCGAATTTTTTCGCGAATATCGCGTTTTCGACGTCCGAGGGCGGCGAAGCCTGTCGTCCGCCGTCCGACGCGGCCTG
>NW_021779435.1:0-978 GCF_005508785.2 Acyrthosiphon pisum | reverse complement strand
AAGGACACTAAAAACCAAATTTGCCTTGTATTAAAGTTTTCTCGTTATCTAAGAAAATATGGTGTATCGATGTAGGTCTCACACTCAAACACTAATTATTCAATGAGATACAGGCGTTTGAAAATGTGAGTGTGACGTCATAGAGCCATAGTCTGAATGTATTACGTGAAAAGTTTTACACAAAATCGGATTTCGACAAAATCGATTTTGGTTTTTGGTGTAACTATATAGAACAAATGGTTCGTATATACATGAAATTCGAATGTTTATATTAGCATTTTCTGAACACCATACAATTTAAAAAAATATTTTGACTTGTTTTGATCTGTTTATGTACATTTTAGATTCTGAGTGGAACGATGAATGTATTGATTTTACAATGATGTGTTTTTTTATTTTTTTTTATATTTTATTTTAATTTTTAGATTCTGAGTGGAACGATGAATGTATTGATTTTGCAATGATGTGTGTTTTTTTATTTTTTTTTTATTATTTTTTTTATTTTTTTTGTGTCTGTGTACACGATAAGTAGTCGAAATAATGCTACGATTTTCAACTTCAGTATCTTGTTCGATCAGAAAGTGAATATCGTTGGTGCATTGGGGAGGTCAAAATTTAAATTTCCCAGTGGTTTTCAAAAGCGCCGGGAAAAACAAAAGAAAAATTAAGGAAAAACGGGAATTTTTACGCAAAATCGATTTTTCACAAAATTGAATTTGGTTTTTGGTGTAACTTTAAAAAAAATTACCGTAGATACATGAAATTTTGACTGAATGTTTATCTTAGCATTTTCTATACACCATAACATTTAAAAAATATTTTGATTTATTTTGAGCTCTTTACGGACATTTTCATTTTCCATTTTTTTTTAGTTTTTTTTCTATAAATATCAATAAAATTTTATTTGTTGGATAAAAAAGCTTGAAAATTTAATAGAAGGCTCCTAGTATATTGTTTCAAAGGCAGATGAAAAATATT
>NW_021779434.1:0-929 GCF_005508785.2 Acyrthosiphon pisum | reverse complement strand
AAACGGGATATTATAAGGACTATACGTGGGCTCAGAACCAAAAGGTGCTAAATCGATTTTTTCGAAAATCCACTTTTTGATATAAATGGGTTTATTGGTCAATGGTCTATAATCCAAACTCACATCCAACTTTTTAAGTTCATTATTTAAGGAGTTATCCAGAACTAAAAGGTGCTAAATCGATCAAATTTACACTTTTGTTATTTGATAGCGATCTAGATAGCACCTTTTGGTTCTTGAGAATAGTGTTAAAACCAAAAGGTTCTATCTATAAGATAAAATAAATTAGTGATAACCAAAAAGTACTATCTCATATTCACTGTATCAACCATACAATAATAATATGATGGTACAATATTATTAATTATTGTACATTTTTATCAACAAAACAAAGATTTCTATAAATAATTTTAATAAATATACGGTACATTTACCTTAGTCCTTAGTAAATATTATTTTTATTTTGTCTTTATTTTAACGGGATGCCTCAACATTCTGATCCGAGATCTTGTCAATTATTATCATTATAATAGAAAAAAAAATATGTTGTCATCAGGGTTACGAAACCCTAATGAAAAATATGAAAATCAGAATCTTATAAGTTATAACCTTAATGTTTAATTAATTGAATATTAATTTAATTTTTTTTTTTTTTTTTGGGGGGGGGGTTACTTTTAACCCCTTCTACAGGTACGGTCATGTATATAGGTTAGGTTAGGTATCTATTATACTCAAGTGAAAAGCCAATTACATGTCATTATTTATTATTTTGAGGTTGGTAACATCATAGTGAAAACATACATTTAATTCAAAACCAAGAAGTTCTAACTAAGTGAAAAAAAAAAATATTAACAACCAAAAGGTTCTATCTGAAGAACTTTTTGGTTCTTATAGGAAATTTTTTACATTTTTGTTTTTCTTACGTTACA
>NW_021779433.1:0-1053 GCF_005508785.2 Acyrthosiphon pisum | reverse complement strand
TTAAAATAGATTAATAAATCTAACTTTTATTTTATTTAGGTATCTCAGTATCTGTAAAAAAATAAAGCAAAGTATGAATAAATTTATAATAAGTTTATTTTTTGTTATTTTTCCTTTGTTCAAATTATTTCACATTTACATAATTTATTCATCATACATTCATACTATTCATATATTTTATATTTTTATACGGTTGTATATTATATTTAAATATAATACTTGAGGTTAAGTGTGGACTAATGTCCCAGTGGTAGTATTGGTTAGCCGAGTTATAAACATGTTATTAAGTTCATAATAAACTAATAAAAAAAAAACACTATTAAAAAAATTTACGTAAATTTACGGTAATTTACGTAAAATTTACCGGTAAATTTACCGAAAAAAATTTTACGGTAAAATTCCCATCTCTAAAAAGAACATAACAAACGTAACACGTTAAGTAGGAATTGGACAGGTCCATACGAAGTACTCGCGGTACACGGTAATGAAAATATTACTATTAATAAAGGTCGTAAGGGTTATCGTATACACATAAACAATGTTAAATTGTTTTACGAAACCGAGCTATGATATGAATTATTAAATATATCCATAAGAATAGTAATATATTAGTAGTCGTAGTTAATTTGTTTCTTAAATTTAGTAAAACATTGTTAGAATTATAAAATAAGCACTCGCATACAGTGAATAAAGTATGTAAATTCAAGTAGTTATTTTTTTTGTATTTTTTTTTGTTTGTTTTATGTCCAATCCAGTCAGATTGTTATACAATTAATAATCGGCTGCACACTGGTGATGTCACAGTTACGGTTTTCCGACAATCAATTGCCGCCTAAATCCGGTATCTATTACGAAAATATAGGGCCAATTAAAATTGTTACCAATACGTGGGACCTAGTATTTTTTCTTGACACATCGGGTTACAACGAACAATGGGACATAATTGAAGATCATATGCATAAATTACAAAGCATGTGTACCGAACTTGACGGACCAACTTTCGTAACACCAGTAGGGTGCCAACCATTATTAAATCATGTTTTATTAATAAAC
>NW_021779432.1:0-840 GCF_005508785.2 Acyrthosiphon pisum | reverse complement strand
CAACGAACACTGAGCTCCAGCGGTTGTATTGAAATAACGCGGAACACGCACGGAGGCTTGCGCGGGATATTCGTCGACGAACTGCGACCAATCTGAGTGAATCTCAGTAGGCAAACGCTGGTCCCACGTACAATTGGACTGCCAGGTGCGTTGCATTATGTGCTTGGCAAGGAAAATTGACGGCGCGAATAAGCCTAACGGATCGAAGAAACGTGCAGTAAGTGACAATATACCACGTTTGGTAAATACCGCGGCCGAGTCGAGGTGAGCTTCACATCCGAAATAATCGCCACCGGTATGCCAAGACAATCCGAGGACCTTCGTGTCACCACCCTCATCACCGGCAAACGTTATAGATTTAATCACCCGGAATTCTTCCAGAACATGCTGCACGACCGCTGCAGTATTGCTAGCCCATTTTCGCAATTCAAAACCCACGCCGTTAAGGACAGCCGTGAGTTCTACTTGAATACTGAGCGCGTCGTCTATTGTGTCGGCGCCGCAACAAATATCGTCCACATACGTCTGGTGGCGCAACGCGTCGCATACGCGGGCGGAACCGCGGCAGTCGACCTCCTGCAAGACACGTAGCGCGAGAAACGGCGCACAGTTTATGCCATAAATCACGGTATTTAACTCGTATTCGACGAGCTCTATATGCGGGGACGATCGCCATAGAATATGCTGATACGCACGATATTGCGGGAGGACCGTAATCTGTCGATACATTTTACAAATATCGGTGGTAAATGCGTGACGGAACAAGCGAAAGCGCGTGAGCACATCTACGATGTCCTGCTGTAACTTTGGGCCCGGGAATAACGATGAATTTAATGACGA
>NW_021779431.1:0-1119 GCF_005508785.2 Acyrthosiphon pisum | reverse complement strand
AGCTAACCAGGGCTTGTGAAGATTATTCGATTATTTAGGTGTCATTCAATAAGACTGGCGCCGGATTTTGAATTTTAAGGTATAGGTTCAAAAATGATTGTAACCAACTAATCTAGCAGAAAAGATGCTGTTGGAGAAAACTGAAACATTTTAACTATATCAAAATTTAATGACAGACACGAGGAAAAAAACAAAGACAAACTACATTGTAAAATCAATAATATAATCTAAAACTATATAGTTATAATATTATTATTTTGATATAATCTACCTACCTAGTTTAGATATCATCTCAGCTCAGAATTATTTTTCGAAATAAAATGGTATTAAATAAGGGTATTTGATTTTAAAAAACGTGGGCAAGTGGGTGTCACTTTGCTGTACAGTAGATTACAAGTGGGTCCAGTGGCGTAAATAGGCCACTGGAGGCCCGTGTGCAAAGACTAAAATGGGCCCTCCAAAAAAATAAAAAATAAGCAGTGATAAAATATGATTTATCCTTATCAATTATTAGGTTATATTTATTGTTTACCTATTACTTACTTGTAAGCAACCTAGCAACATTTATAAACATTTATAAATTAATCACATCTTGTAAATTTTTTTAGGTAGGTATTTTTAAAATGTAGGTATATAAATATATATATATATATATATATAAATTTTATAAATGTAGGTACATTTAATCATTTAAATACTATAAAAGTATGATACGTTTATAGAATAACATTAAATAAAAAAAAAAACAAAATATATTACTTATTATTTATTAATAATGCATAATAATATATAACTTACATTATTTTATTTTATTTGAAATACTTTTGCTCATAAAAAACGTTGAAACTACTTTAGAAAATTTTTTTTTCTTGACTTTAAATTTGCGAAGTCGTTTATAATTTTGTCAATTTCAAGTTCTGAGGTTTTTTCTCTTTCAATATTGAGAATTGCAATGTTCGTAAGTCTGTCTTGTGAAATTGAGTTTCTAAGATAATTTTTAATGAGCTTCAGCTTAGAAAAAGAACGTTCAGCAGAAGCGACTGTAACTGGAATAGTCAGAAAAATTAAACACAGCGTAAAAACGTCATGAAAAGACGATGCCATTTTTTACTTACCTAT
>NW_021779429.1:0-718 GCF_005508785.2 Acyrthosiphon pisum | reverse complement strand
AAAAAATATCTATAAGAAAGTAAAATCAAATTTTTATGATCGTTTGAAATTCAAATTTTTACAACATTGGATATTCACTCGATTTCTCATGTAGCGATTTCCTTATTTTGTTCTAATTCAAAAACGAATAACTGCAGATACATGAAATTTTTATTGAATGTTTATATAAGCATTTCCTATACACCATACAATTTTGAAAATATTTTGACTCTTTTTGAACTGTTTACGGACATTTTCAGTTTTAAATTTTTTTAGTTTTTTTTTCTATAAATATCAATAAAGTTTTATCTGTTGGGCCAAAAAGTGTATAAATTTAATACAAAGCTCCTGATATATTGTTTCAATATCAGTTGAAAAATATTAAAAATACATAGGCACAATTTTTTTTTATAAGCATTTAAAGATCAAATTTTGACAAAATTTATCAAATTTTAATTTGAAAAATTATTTTGTACTTATTTATAAAATGTTCAATTTTTGTATCTAAGAATTAAAAATTTACAACAAGATTCCACGTAAGTAATTAATTCTGTTACCAAAAAATCTAAAATATACATTTAAACAGTTTATTTTTATAGTCATTTTAAGTACAAATTTGGACGAAATTACATATTAAAAACCTAGGATAACTCTTTTAGTTATTTTGTTGTGATTGTATAATATTATTCGTGGGTACTTGAAACTTCTAAAGTATACTATTATATATCTATGATTTTAC
>NW_021779428.1:0-796 GCF_005508785.2 Acyrthosiphon pisum | reverse complement strand
CATTTTAACTACAAATAATTTTTCAAATTAAAATTTGATAAATTTTGTCAAAATTTGATCTTTAAATGCTTATAAAAAAAAACTGTGCCTATGTATTTTTAATATTTTTCAACTGATATTGTAACAATATATCAGGAGCTTTGTATTAAATTTATACACTTTTTGGCCCAATAGATAAAACTTTATTGATATTTATAGAAAAAAAAAACTAAAAAAATTGAAAACTTACAATGTCCGTAAACAGCTCAACAAGAGTCAAATTATTTTAAAAATTTTATCGTATATATAAAATGCTAATATAAACATTCAGTGAAATTTTCAAGTTTCTATAGTCACTCGTTTTTTAATTACAACAAAATAAGAAAATCGTTACGTAAGAAATTGAGTGAATATCAAATGTTGTAAAAATATGAATTTCAAACGCCCATAAAAATTTAATTTGAGTTTCTTATAGACATTTTTTTTTTTGGTAAAGGTAGATTATCCTATAAGGAATCTTGTATTACATTTTAAAATCTTAGATTTAAAAAGAAAAATTTTTATGAATTTCTAACTCGAAATAATTTGCAAATTTTCGTGATTTTTCCATATTTTGTCATTTTTTGAACTTTAAATGCTTAAAAAAAAAAACTGTGACTAACGATTTTTAATATTTTTCATTTGCCTTTGAAACAATATACTAGGAGCCTTCTATTAAATTTTCAAGCTTTTTTATCCAACAAATAAAATTTTATTGATATTTTTAGAAAAAAAACTAAAAAAAAATGGAAAATAAAAATGTCCGTAAAGAGCTCAA
>NW_021779427.1:0-1070 GCF_005508785.2 Acyrthosiphon pisum | reverse complement strand
AAGTAAAATCATATCGTTAATTTTTAATTCCTCCGTTTTTACTTTTTTATCGTAATATCGTTTATTCACTTCTTTATTTTTTATTAACTACTTCGTGCTATCGTGTGAGCCTCCTGAAGTTTTTGTTTTAAATCGTATACGTAATCATCATAATTATACCTGGGTTCTGGAGTTGACTTTAATTTAACCGGAATATTTATGTCCCTACCATATAATAATGCGTAAGGTTGATATCTAGTGGACGTATGTTCTGTAGAATTATACACAAACATTGCGTAAGGTAAAAGCTCATCCCAATTGTCTAAACTTTTACTCACGTAGTGCCTTAAAAACTCTGCTAATGTTTTATGTGAACGTTCGAGAGCACCGTTGGTCATCGGGTGGTAACCGGAAGTTTTAATTTTATTAATCTTTAACAATTTGCAAACGTCTGTAAAACATTTGGATAGAAATTCAGTTCCTTGGTCGCTTAATATCTCATCTGGGATTCCGTGAATACATACGAAATTTATTACGAAAGCCTTTGCCACCACGTTAGCGGTGTGACAAGGTATAGCTACCCCCAAACTGAACTTGGTTAAATCACATTGCATTGTAAGTATACACAGAACGAAAAATCTCGTTCAAATTAAAAATAATACCAATTGAATCAACAAATTCATTGTTAACATAGGGCCAACAGGCATCATTGTTAATTTCAAAACTAAAACTTTGTTAATCGGTAGATTAACATACTGCATTGTTGTTTCACTAAATTGCCGGTTTAATGAAACAAAGTAGTTTATTACATTTTTAATCACCACTGTTGTTAAAATTTGTTGTTTTAACAATTAAGCCATATTATATTAACAATTAATTTACAATTAATTTAACAAAATTAATGTTTAATTTTTAACATACTGCATTGTTGTTTCACTAAACTGGCGGTTTAATGAAACAAAGTAGTTTGTTACATTTTTAAACAGCAATGTTGTTAAAATTTGTTGTTTTAACAATTAAATTATGTTATATTAACAATTAATTTAACCAAATACAGAGTGTTTAATTTTAAAAAAAAGTTTTTTTTATTA
>NW_021779426.1:0-1315 GCF_005508785.2 Acyrthosiphon pisum | reverse complement strand
GCGGAAATCGTTGCAAAAGCATAGTATGAAACAATCAAACCATAAAAGCATCGTCACACGTATCTCCTCGGGAATGTCAACACACATACAGAGGATGCGAGTCGTCCAGCATATCAAGTCGAGACCAGTACTCTGTCTCATGACCGGATTTAGCCACTACAACGACCACCCACTCCAAAGGATCCGATCATATATATACGAGCCCATGACAAGAGCTCGTCAGACGGTTAGGGACACATAAGACACTCAGAGGCAGGTTGTAACACCACTCACTGTCATATATTTACAATACACATAAGACACTTAGAGGCAGGTCGTAACACCACTCACTGTCATATATTTATAATATTGTAATTTTGTACTTGTTAATAAACACTCAAATATAACATAATACATCAAGTGTTCATCTCTGCGTTGGTGTATGTATCGACGTCAGTTGGGACGTAACAGAAATTTGGCGCTGTGGACACGGGGTCTTCCAGGATACAAGGAACATTCAACAATATTTTTTCGAAATATTTTGAATCAACTTCAATCAATAGAGGCAACTTCACTTTCGTGGATCACCGGTGAACTGAGGAGTGCACGCTTCAATTCAACGACTCTGGGAGGACCGAACTTTTAGATTCTGAACGAAGTGATGAATGTATTGATTTTACAATGATGTGTGTTTTTTTTTTTTTGTGTCTGACGACAACTTTTGGAGCAGTAAAAATGCTTCGATTTTCAAAAGTTGTACCTTTTCTGAA
The DNA here is from genome assembly GCF_005508785.2 of Acyrthosiphon pisum. Classification (NCBI taxonomy): domain Eukaryota; kingdom Metazoa; phylum Arthropoda; class Insecta; order Hemiptera; family Aphididae; genus Acyrthosiphon; species Acyrthosiphon pisum. The sequence goes on along the minus strand of NW_021779426.1, from coordinate 566 downwards.
AGGAAAGTGAATCTAGTTGGTACTTTGGGTGGTCAAAAGTGAAAATTTCCCAATACTTTTCAAAAGCGGCAGGAAAAACCTTAAAAAAATAACGGAAAAACGCGAATTTTTACGCAAAACCAATTTTTGACAAAAACGAAAACTTAATTTTACTGTAACTCAAAAATAATTATTGTAAGCACTTGAAATTTGCAACAGATGTTTATATTAGCGTTGTCTATACAGGGTTAAATTTTCAATGTGTTTCGACTTTTTTTGAGCTATTTATAGACAAATGAAATTTTCAATTTTTCTAAGTATTTTTTTTTAAAATAACGATAAAAAATTTTTGGTTGGATAGAAAACTTTGAAAATTTAATACAAGGTTTCTTATAAGTTGTTCTCACATGATAAAAAAAAATCCAAAATCGTTAGTCACAATTTTTTTTTATAAGTGCTTAAAGTTTAAATTTATACGAAAAATGTCAAAATTGCGAAAATTTGCAAGTAATTTCGTGGTTGAAAAATCGTAAAATTTTTTTCTTTTATAACTAAGCTTTTAAAATTTGGTACAAGGTTCTCCATAA
>NW_021779425.1:0-3103 GCF_005508785.2 Acyrthosiphon pisum | reverse complement strand
TAATGGTGCAACTGTTTATGTTGGAATTCATCCTTCAAAGGTACTTGTTATATTTATATTATTATTTTATTTGTTAAATATTATAATTTATATATTTTTATACCATTCTTTAGTGTGTCATTGTAAAACTCAAGTTGGACAAAGACCGTAAGAAGATTCTTGACAGGAGAGGCAAAGGCAGAGCTCAAGCATTGGCTCTCAAAGGAAAAGGAAAATACACCGAAGAATCTGCAGCAGCAGCCGCGATGGAAACATCATCATCATAATAGTTATGACTTTTTCAATAAAAAAACATAAAACAAATATTGTTTCTATATTATTTAATACCCTTAATTTAGTTCCAACTTAACATACTTCTTTTATAATTGTTTAAATGTTGATGTTACTAATGGTAGGGTGTTGATTCTTAAATAATCAATTATTTATCAGTCTTAAAATGAACAAAATTTAATTAATATGATTGCTAAAATATTAAAACTGACAATACACTAAAAATGTGATTAATCACCCATTGTCAACAATAATTTAAATTATAATTATTTAATGTTTGAATCTGGATATAACAAGCAAAACTAAATAACCACGTTTTAATTTGTAAAGGTGTATATAAAAAAAAGTATTGCATTATATGGAATATTGAAATTTTTTTGGGTTACTATAAGAAAAACTTAGGATTGAAGGAATATAAAAATGTATTCATATTGTGCATAATATGTACTGTTTATGTAAAATCTTTTTTGACATAAGTAAAACATACATTTTCAAGAGTTGACGAAGTACAAACATTAGTATTGCCATTTATTGAAAATAAAATGACCACCTATAAATACCTAAAATTTATCTAAATGTTCTAAAAAAACTTCACTGTATGGAAAATGATAATTTAAGTATTAGTTGCGAGTGGGATGTTTCAAGGTTCTATTGGTAAAATGTTTTTAATTATAACAATGAACAAAATAACATCATTATTTTATCTATAAATATGCAATGTTAAAATTTGAGGTAACACTCGTAAGAATGAATGTTATTTTGCACTAAACTTTTTTTGATTCCTGTAAAAAAACTTAGGTAATAAAGTTTCTTGCCCATATGAACTTCAAACATAGGTAAGTAATAAAAATAATATAAATCAAACATTGTGGGCATTTAATGTTTTGCCATTGCGGTAAGAATGACTTATGGGTTATCAGAAACATTGTATTTTTTTTTTGAATTGTCCTATTTGGTTTTTATTATTATTTTACCGTCAATTTAATCATTTTGGTGGAATGCCGGTGGAGCACTTATAATTTTAGATTCTTGGGGGTCTTTTAGGAAGTTTTAAAGTAAAAAATAAATGTTCAACTTGAGTCTGGATTGTGGAGTGGAAATTTTATGTTATTACTGGACTGAGAAGTCAAAGAAAGAAGAATTCCCAGTATATAGGTACTTTTGGAAAAACTGGAATAATTCCTACTTATACATTAGGTGTTCTACAGTAATTAAATATTGGTATCGAAAATACAATATTTTTATTTATAAACGTTTGAAGTTACAATTTTGATAAAATATTGTGAATTAGGTACAGGAAAAAAAAAAATTGAAAAAATATACCTTTTTAGTTGGTAGGTACTACCACGAATTAAGATATACCTTAATATCTTTTAATATCTTTTAATATTAAAATTCGTGGGTATTACTTTGGACTTTGGAGTATTTCCAGTAGGTATTTCTTTAAAAAAATCGTGATGTCCGTGACAATTTTTTATCTCATCCGGCTTTATCTTTTATCACAATCGATAACAACAACAAAGTGATAAAAATATCAATTTAAAGTATTAAACCAACAGACACTCATCGGCAACTGATTTTTATATTTTATATTTTATAATTTCTCGATGATTATTTGTTTTCTTTCAGCGTGACTACTGACTGTTACGCTAAAGACCTGCTTGTAAAATTCAATTTTCGGTGTACTTGAGCTATATTCGTTTAGATAAATTTTCCTGTTTCTAGTTTTTGATGTCATGTATGATGTATTGATCCACTCTTCACATGCCTTATTATTATTCGTTACTCTGGTAATTTTGGAATTTTCACATCTAAATTATAAAGGATGAAGTGAACGTACCTTCCTATTTTTATTCTGGAGTATAATATCCTTCGAGAATATTTTCAAACTGATGGTTTAATTTATGATTTAAACTATATTATAGATTATCCCATGAATGATATCCTTGTTTTTTTAGAATTAAAAGGGTGACATTAGCGAATTCACCAAAATGGGTCTGTTGACTGATCCGTCAGTCGGTCACGGTGCTCTGACTAGCATATTTGTTCGACATCACAATCGTTTTTGTATAGTTATGTATATCGTATCAGTGGTGCTGTTCTGTATGCTTGCACACTACAGTCTAAGTTCACGTGAGTATTATATACATTTTTAATGAGTGATAAATAACTGATGTTGATATCTTGTTATTTCTAGAAACTTATTTTTCTGAAAACGCTCTTCTTCCTGGGTTGGTAAAAGGCCAGTTGAACGACAACACCGGATCATCTTTTAGAGATCATTTTAGAGAACTTAATGCCGAAGCACAACATTATGAAACTGAAACACCTCATGCATACTTGATCTCAAAATTTAAAAATTTACGGCTAGAAACATACTCTCATAATTTTACACTAAACTATCCTTTAAAAAAGAACACAGTAAGTACAATAAATCAAACTTGTTAATGATGTATTACATAATTATACCTATTATTATGATTATTATAAATAAATGTAATAGTATGTGTCAGTCAACAAAATATTTTAGAAGAAATAATTTTATAGAAATATACTGGACGTAATGTATATGGTATTCTTCGAGCGCCAAGAAGTGCCAGTATAGAATCAATAGTGTTGAGTGTACCATATAGAGCACCGTCAAGTGTTTTTCCCAGTACTCTACCCGGTCTTGCTGTTATGTTTCAAATTGCTCAGTTCTTTCGACGTATGTACATTTCTATAACTGAAATATATTAATTTTTAATTGCATTTCTAGTAATATTAATTTTTTTAACAGAACAAATTTATTGGGCAAAGGACATAATATTTTTGGTAACTGAACATGAGCAAC
>NW_021779424.1:0-345 GCF_005508785.2 Acyrthosiphon pisum | reverse complement strand
ATTTATCCACATGAAAAAGTTATCGATCATCGCACACAACTTGAACGGGATATCGTCATGGTCAACGTAAAATCGGTTCAATAAAATAAACATGAGCCCCCCTCGCAGTTTTTTATACATAACTCGTAAAATAAAGCCGTGCAAATTCTAAAAATAGTCGTGCAAATGCATGCAAATGGCGTGCTAATTCGTGACCTAGTTTCTTATGTAAAAAGTTCAATGAGGGGGGGCCAGAGTAATGTACGTCATTACGGTCTCGGGTTGAACCCGAAAAATTACCAACAATTGTTCAAAACTCAGTGTCTCTTTGAGATTCAACAGCATCACGGTCACATCAGCTTGTGT
>NW_021779423.1:0-1541 GCF_005508785.2 Acyrthosiphon pisum | reverse complement strand
ATAACTTAGCTGTCACCAAAGGGCCTGCAATGTTATGTATTGTTTTTATTAAAATATTTTGTTTTTATGTATATATTATATATATTTCATTATATAATCATTTTACCATCATTTCACATATCATTATACCTATATATGAATTGTTTTACATTTTTTATATTTAAATAATTTACCTATTACCTACCAAAGGAATGATCAAGGCTGGGCAAGTTAATGATTTTTTTTAACTCAGTTGAGTTAAGTTAATATGCACCAATAACAAAAAGTTAAAAGTTAATTTAACTATAGGTTAACTCAGTTAAATCAGTTTTAAATGCAAACGTAAAATACTAAAATACAATTTAATTAGCTAAACATATTTTTGAAATAAACACAATTATATTTTTTTTCTTGTGGTTATTAAACTGACCTATTTACGCCTCAGGCAAATATTCACATTTTTACACTAGAAAAGTAAAACACTGACACATGGCAAACAAAATGGACCAGCGTCCCTCTTTCAAATAAACTGAGAAATATCAAGCCCTCTATAAAAAAAATGGAATTTTCCCTGTAACCTCAAAAGAATGGATGAGGTCATTATAACCCGTGCCAGAATAGGCCACACTCATCTCACCCACTCATTCCTCATCACCAAGGAACCTGCTCCGCAAAGTGACGCATGCAACGTGGACCTGTCGATAGACCACATTGTCACTAGTTGTCCAAAATACGCCGTAGCTCGGAAAATATTCAAAAATTCATCTTCTCTCCGACTTGCCCTCAGCGAAGAAAACACAGAAGCTATATACAAATTTTTTTATTATATACATTTAAACAATAAGTTGTAAATATTTATAATTTTACATTGTTATAAGTTATAACCTATTCTGCAGGCTAATAACCCTAGTTGTTGAAGCCTTATCATTAAATAAAAAAAAAAAAAAAAAAAAAGTAAAACAATATATTATAGTTCTAAGGATGGTCGCGAAACTCCATTAGTTAATTGGTTTTATTTAAAACAAAAATGTTATAATTGATGTTAATATTTTTATTTTTTTTTTAGATAAAAAGATAATATAAACAAATTTAAGTGCATAATTATTTAGAAAATAATAACAATTTTTATAATAATTTTTTTCCGATTTTTTTTACTGTTAATACAGATAAAATAATTTGCATAATACTAAAATGTTTACAATAAAATATGAATATCTATCACTTTTAAGCGTAATGCTTGTGTTGGTGGAAACAATAAGCCAAATTTAATACAAGAAAATCAATAATGTTACAATTTAAATCTCTATTTACACTGTTGTCTGTTCCATTCTTTATTTTTATATATTTTTTCCCAATTTTTAAATTATTAGTGAAAATAACCATAAATTAATATTATATAATACATAATACGTATGAAAGCAGACCACTTATATTAAACGTACCTCACTGTTGGTATAAAAAGTAATGATACACAAAAAACCCACACTATTGTGATTGTAAAACAAATTTAAATTTAATAAACTTGATTAAACTCATCATAGGCGCAAGTAACGTTTGGGATT
>NW_021779421.1:0-991 GCF_005508785.2 Acyrthosiphon pisum | reverse complement strand
TTTAAAATTGTGTACGACTAGGAGCTTTCCAAAATTTTTTTTTTTACATTAGCTATGAGAGAATCGACGTTAGGGTATTCTGCTCTGATTGTCTCTGCCACACGATGAAAACCATGCGCTAAACATGTAAGATGTATTAGTTTTGGATAAAAAATATTTAATGCTTTCCCTGCCTTCACCATATAAGGAGCTGCATCACTAACGAACAAAAGTACATGTTCGTGTTTTACTCCACTTGGCCAGAGTAAACTCATAGAGTCATTAAACAGTTTTGCTATTGTCTGATGATTTGATTTTTCAAGTTTTTCACAGTTAAGTAGTATTGAACTAGTAGGCTCATCGCATAATTTGCCTATAACTACATTACCAATATACCTCCCTTTTACGTCTGTCGTTTCATCGATGGACACCCAAATGGCCCATCTTGAATCTCACCTCGAATTGAAGAAAGTTTTTCAAGATAAATATATCGAATATAGTTTTTTCGCAATGTGCTTTCATCTGGAATACTTTGACCGGTATATTTTTCCAAAAACATTTTGAAATCAGGATTTTGTAATTTAAATAATGGTATATCTGAACGTATTAGTGCAGGACAAAGGTCAGTATAAAAAACGGACTTACTATTACTAGATGTAGGTGTTGACGAGTAAAAGCTTTGTTTAAATTTTTCTTTACGTTGTATGCTTTCTTTATGTTTTCGTGTTGCAATGTGTTGTATAGGTAATTAAAGATCGCTGAGCTGTTGATACTGGTTTTTCACACGCGACACACAGTAGAACTTGACCATCGCTTTTAAATGTCTCGTTTAGAAATTCATTAACGTACTGACAAACTTTGGACGAAATAGTTTTACTAATTTTCGGCATTTTTGAAATTTGTGTAGGTACGTACGATTACGATTACAGCCAAACACTAACTATAAAAACCTACTGCTGTCGCCTGTCAACCCGTCTGCTATCGATTGTCAATCGTATATAAATGTATACTA
>NW_021779420.1:0-1094 GCF_005508785.2 Acyrthosiphon pisum | reverse complement strand
ATATAATAAAATCCACATTCGGCTAATTTGTACTTATTTTGACCGGTGTTCGATGGAAACGACTTAAAAGTTCGTAACCTAGATACAAATGTAGAGAATTCTGGATACGCTGGTGTTGAATTGAATCGTATTTGGTCGACCAATGACTGGACATCGTTTGTGCATTTTTGGAAATTCATTTTTAAAAAATTAAAGAATAACTTGGAAAAAAACAATTTAATGAGATGATGAGAGAATTGATGAACGAAACACGACTTGACCGGACAGCTAATCGATAATGACTGAGTATAATAAAAAAAATAATCAACTTTGGAAATTAAAAAAAAATAATTGTAAATTTGTTTATCAAATTTAGATAAAAAAACAGTGTAACCAACATGAGTAGAAATGAAATACTGTAAATATTTTTACGAGGTAGAATTTTGTAGACAATCAGTGTGAAATATGTTACACGGTAAAATAAAAGTCTCCAAGGGGGACATTCCCCCTTGAAAAAAAAAAATTACCGTGGAAAAGCTGGCTGTGAACATACAAATATATACTACTATCCTATTAGACTGCGCCATGTTGCATCTCATAAGATGTGTAGGTGAAAAAGAATGTTCTAACTCGAGTGCTATAAGCAATCTAACTTTATTGTGTCTAAAATACCGATAGCGATACACGCGATAATACATAACCGTTATTGTAGATAGCAGGTAGGTATCATAGCTATTAGCTATGTAACATTAATAATAATTATACCTAATATACGTACCTTATATATTATTTCTGATTTGATTGTTGAACCATATATTATTATATAGGTAATTAAAGATCGATGTAGACACAACTACACAAGACACTGTACGTACGGTTCAGTTTTATTATATTTTAAATATTTAAGAGTATTACACAATATTGGTAACCAGAGCACCGTGAAACGTTTACTTACAAAACAAATGTTAGCTAGGTTAGCAATAAAAGACACATGGATTATTATTGGTAATTATTATTGCCGACGCGATTTCACTGAGATAGAGAATAATAATAATAATTGAGTCTAGTGCGGAGAGCGGCACGCCGGGTAGGTTGTGCGGCTGTTGTATGTTCTA
>NW_021779419.1:2525-4218 GCF_005508785.2 Acyrthosiphon pisum | reverse complement strand
ATCCATAAAAGCGTGTTTCTCTTGAATGAAAAAACATAAAAATAATAATAATACCTAAACAACACATTAAATGTAAAGTATATAATATAAAAGTACACAACTACCCTAAAAACCTAAAAAACAGTGAGTAAAATAACACTAAACACACTGCTTAAAATAAAACATGCATACAATATTGTTATATGCTAATAATTGTTATATGGTATGGCAATAATTTTCAATGTAATACCTATAATAAAAATTTATCAATAGCATGTAGGTACCACTGTGTACTAATGTAGACCACCTATAGAACTCTCTGCAGAAGTACATAATGTATGGTACAACCTAGTATATATCATAATATATAATTATAAGACTCTTAGACACTATTTATGGTAGTTGATTTATTAGTTAGCTATTTATTTAATTGATGTATAGAATGTTTATTATACACAGCTTGAATGAAAACACATTAAAATAACGCATTAAATGTAATTAATAATAATACCTAAACAACACATTAAATATATATATATTGAAGTATAAAACTAAAGATAATGGTAATGGTGAATGTATAAAACTGCCCTAAAAAGTAGTAAATAATTCATTCACACTGAACACCTAAATAAATGTATGCAATCCACCATAATAATCATTATACCATACACACATTATATATAATAATAATTACCCGCTAGACCATACGTCCACGAGATATTAAATCGAATATTAACACATTTAAGATAAAACATTCAATATTTTTTATTTTTTTTTATCCAATAGAGTAAATATTATAAACAGTATATATATATATATAAAAACATGATTTAACAAATGGTGTCGTACGAACCAGTTTCACAATTGCAAATAACTTCGATTTTACAATATTTACTTAATACTTTTTGCACAAATTGATTTCCTTTCATTAATAATACATATAAACATTTTGGTGAGAAGCGAGTATGTTCTATGAAACATAACTGGAAAGTCGCCGGTCGACTACGAATCGCCCCTCGCCGACCCCCGTCTACTGGAACCACTGCAGCAGGACGATGCGCTGTTCCGAGAAATAGACGCGGCGGCACGGTGGGCCCCACAATTGGACGCCTTGAACGCCGAACAGCGAACGGTGTACGACCGCGTGATGGCGGCCGTCGACGACCCGCGCGAGGTGTCGCGAACTTTCTTCGTCGACGGACCCGTAGGTACCGGAAAAACTACGCTGTACGGATGCCTGATATGGTCGCTTCGGCACCGACCACAGCCGCTGGAGATGATGTGCGTCGCGTACACCGGCATCGCCGCGTCGCTCATGGACGGCGGCATGACGGTGCACTCGACGTTCGGACTGCCGTTCGGCACGCTGACCGAAGACTCGACGTCCACCGTCACCATGCAGTCCGAGCGAGCGCGGAAGATCCGCAACGCGGCTCTCATCGTCTGGGACGAAGCCCCTATGTCGCCGGGACTGCAACTGACGGTGGTGGACCGCCTGCTCATGGGATGTCATGGTGTCGGCGGTAAAACCATGCTGTTCGCCGGCGACTTCAGACAGATATTGCCCGTGGTCCGGAGAGGGACGAGAGTCGATATCGTCATGTCGTCGATCAAGGAAAACGGTCTTTGGAGCGTCATGGAGCGCTTCAATCTGGTGCAGAACATGCGCGCGGGCAACGACGCGGACTTTGCGTCTTGGATTGCTTCGGCTCGG
>NW_021779419.1:0-1006 GCF_005508785.2 Acyrthosiphon pisum | reverse complement strand
AGGTGACTTTAAACCTAACATGTGTATCATATTTTTCAAACATAATACGTTACACCGCTGTTCTACGTGGTCTGTGTGGAGGTACTTCGTGGACCTTGCCTTTGGGCTAAACGGAGAGAAAGTTTGACAACCTCCTCGTGGTTCTCTCTGGATGCGAAATTCACTATAATGTGAATTCGTAACTAATGTCAAACAATGTATGTAATGTTTGTGTTATTTGTAATGGAACATTTTAAGATTTTATTCCACACGTTAAGATTCTAATGTACCTATTTTTTATGATGTAAATAACATTAATAAGTTAATTTCACTATGTTCCCAATATTTATAAAATTTGCTGTAAATTAATGGAAAATGTATTAATGATTGAGCTTTTACTTTACTTTACAATAATTGACATTGTATTACTTTTTTATTCACTAAAAGAGTATTAGTTTTAGTAAATTTCACTATGTTATAATATTTATAATATTTTCACTGAACTACTTAATTAATGGTTGAGATTTTACTTAATTTTATTACTATTATATTACTACTGTTTGCATACTATTTTACATATAGGTAATTATGGGATATAATTTTCCATAATATGATTTTTACAATATTTATATAATTGACATTTTATTAATTGTTTTACTCACTAAAAGAGTGTTGGTTTTTTGTTAAACACCATTAAATTTTAATAGTTGTATTTCTTTCTTCTTGGTTTTAATAAGCAATTTCACTATGTTCACTCTATATCACTGTCAACTGCTGTTCATTTATTTGCATTGTATTAATTATTTAATAGTTGTATTTCTTTCTTATTCGTTTTATCTAATAACTAGCTCTCCGAGCGTCGTTGGGGGAGACCCCCAAACCCCCCCGAGTTGGCGAGGAGTGTTAGCGATGTCGGAAGCCGCAGTGGTTTCGTGGTCCGGTCGTCGGTCTCAAGCAAGGTGTATGGGCGATGTGGAGGTCTGGTGATAAGGAACAGTGATAAGGTTAGGACCACTGTGGTTCGACG
>NW_021779418.1:0-1392 GCF_005508785.2 Acyrthosiphon pisum | reverse complement strand
GTAATTTTATTTATTTAATTAAATGGGTTAAATATCCCAATTACATATTATTCACAAAATATAGAGTACAGTGATACAGATTAAATTACAATATACATAGTTCGTAAAGAAATGGAAACAAGATAAATGATAAAACAGTATGATGATAATTAATCCTTAAGTTATAAATAATAATGTATTATTGAATTTAATAAATTGCGTAGGCTCTAAGGACTTTATTACAAAATAATAAATATATAAAAAAAAATCATGATCATTATTTTGAAATTTTGAATGTATTATTAGGTTTTTAAATGTTAAAATTATTTAGGAAGTTTTACAATATTATTGTGCTTGAGAATATCATTTAAGCAGGAATCTATGTTTCAAACATATTTTACTCTGATTGTTTTGACATACTTTGTCAACATTTATTTTATACGAATGCACTTTAAAACTATTAGTATATTAGTATAAAATATAAATATTAAACATTTGACAACAATTACACAAACACTGACGACTGAACAAATCTGAGCAAACTGATCACTGAACACAATAGTTGAATAACTTGAATGGTATAAATTCCGACCGTAGTACAGATAGTACAGTACAATATTATCAGAGTATCAATATTATTAGCTATTGGTAATTAAATAATACCTTCTTATTAAATTTTAAAATAAATCTAATACGGGATCTCCCGGATAGGCCGGATACGGGATAAAATTAATTCTTGGATCGAATAAATAATTGAATAATACTAAGTATTATTAAATAATTGGAAATTAATTATTTCGTTTAATGGAATACAATATATACCGTTTTACGTTATGTTTTGTTTAATGATATATCATATATTTTGTTAAACGTTACGTTTTGTTTTGTGTTATTTATTTATTTATGTTTATCGTTTTTCGTTATAATTACGTTTACAAATTTCAATCGTTTTTTATCAAATATAACATTATAATCATAACGTTGCAAGCCCTGATTAAAACTGTTTCGTCCCGGACATATTATTATATCAAAACGCAATATTATAAATAATATTATTATTACAGAAAACGTGCAGTGGACGCTTCCTGCAGCATCGTGTTATTCTGCAATCGTAGTCATATTATTATTATTATATAGGTGCGCATGTGTAACGGATAATATCAGAGGTTTAAATTGAATCGATAGACAACAACTGTACAAAACAGAAGTGATGAAAATATTATTACAGTATTATATTATTCCACCTTCTTATATTATTTCGTTTCGTCGTCTGTTCGGATAATCGTCGCTGAACCTGCGACCTATCATCGGCTACCGAAAAGTCTCGTACGACGTACCTTCTACGCGTCTATCGCGACGAACACGTCTTCAGCACGAACATTATTATCATACAATACCGACCGCACTATAATG
>NW_021779417.1:0-1021 GCF_005508785.2 Acyrthosiphon pisum | reverse complement strand
TTTTCTTCAACAGTACCTTTTCTGATAGGAAAGTGAATCTAGTTGGTACTTTGGGGGGTCAAAAGTAAAATTTTTCCAATAGTTTTCAAAAGCGCCGTGAAAAACAAAAGAAAAATTAAGGAAAAACGGGAATTTTTACGCAAAATCGATTTTTCACAAAATTGAATTTGGTTTTTGGTGTAACTTTAAAAAAAATTACCGTAGATACATGAAATTTTGACTGAATGTTTATCTTATCATCTTCTATACACCATAACATTTTCAAAATATTTTGATGTATTTTGAGCTCTTTACGGACATTTTTATTTTCCATTTTTTTTTAGTTTTTTTTCTAAAAATATCAATAAAATTTTATTTGTTGGATAAAAAAGCTTGAAAATTTAATAGAAGGCTCCTAGTATATTGTTTCAAAGGCAGATGAAAAATATTAAAAATCGTTAGTCACAGTTTTTTTTTTACGCATTTAACTTCAAAAAATGACAAAATATGGAAAAATCACGAAAATTTGCAAATTATTTCGAGTTAGAAATTCATAAAAATGTTTCTTTTTAAATCTAAGATATGAAAGTGTAATACAAGATTCCTTATAAGATTATCTACCTTTATCAAACAAAAAATATCTATAAGAAAGTCAAATTAAATGTTTATGGGCGTTTGAAATTCATATTTTTACAACATTTGATATTCACTCGATTTCTCATGTAGCGATTTTCTTATTTTGTTGTAATTAAAAAACGAGTGACTGTAGAAACTTGAAAATTTCACTGAATGTTTATATTAGCATTTTATATATACGATAAAAATTTTAAAATAATTTGACTCTTTTTGAGCTGTTTACGGACATTTTCAGTTTTCAATTTTTTTAGTTTTTTTTTCTATAAATATCAATAAAGTTTTATCTGTTGGGCCAAAAAGTGTAAAAATTTAATACAAAGCTCCTGATATATTGTTACAATATCAGTTAAAAAATATTAAAAATACATAGGCACAATTTTTTTTTATAAGCATTTGAAGTTAAAAT
>NW_021779416.1:0-753 GCF_005508785.2 Acyrthosiphon pisum | reverse complement strand
CCGGCGTTTGTCATCCCGCCTGCGGCGGAAAGACCGTGTGGGCGGTGGTGCATCTTTGTCGTTTCGCCTCGGGCTGGGTTTTTTGATCCAGCCTGCGGCGGGAAGGCGGAGTCGTCGGGTATTGTGTTTTGTCGTGTTGGCAGCACTGGTTAAGGTCCTTTCACATAAGTCCGATCCGGGTCCGTTCCGATTTTTAATGTTCCGAGTGTTGTATTCACTATTCACATACATACGATTCGATCCGATCCGATTCGTTGTTTCACTGTTTATCAGTATATAATTTCAGTAGCAATCAGTACTCACTCTGAAACCGTGGGGAACAGATGTGATTGAGTTTTAAAACTTCAAGTTTATGTTAAGCACAAGTCTGTAAAGACAAGTAAAATGAGTAAATTTAGCGAAGAGGAAGAAATAAATTCGAAAAAAAGAAAAAGGAAACGTACTTTATGGGTACATGATTTATGGAAAAAAATAGAACAAGAAGGTGAATTTTTAAATTTATATAATGGACTCGTGGATGATGAACAAAAATTTTATGAATATTTCCGAATGACTCAGTACACTCATTTCATATTCTACTTGGAAAAATAGAAACCAACATAAAAAAGCAGGAAACTCATTGGAGAAACCCATTTCTGCTAGAGAAAGATTAGCTGTCTGCTTAAGTAAGTGACTTACAAAATTTAATTTTACTTACAAATTATTTATTGTTAGCTATGTATAGAAAACTAAATATGTATGATGTATCTATTG
>NW_021779415.1:0-707 GCF_005508785.2 Acyrthosiphon pisum | reverse complement strand
AAAGAGCATTGGATTTATTTTTAGTCTACGTCGCTATATTACCCCCCCCACAACTAAAATCTGACAGTGAAAATATACCCTGGCAACCAACGGTTAAATACCTTGGTGTAACTCTTGACAAATGACTCACGTGGTGGCCACACATTGCATCCAAAGTCCAGCAAGCATACCAGCGCATCTCAATGCTTTATCCCATCCTGAACAAAAATTCAACTATATAAAAAAAATACTCTATCCAAATTTTCAAACAAATTATACACCCAGTTCTTACCTACGCTTGCCCGATATGGGGCAATTATGCATCCTCACACATCAAACAAATGCAAATTGTCCAAAACAAAGTCCTCAGAATAATTGCAAATGCCCCTTGGTTTGTCAGAAATGCAAATCTCCACAAAGACTTTCAAATCCAAGAAATCGAAGATGATATAAAAACATTAGCAAAAAATTTCCACTGCTCTCTTCCAAACTCATCAGGTGAAATTCACTATAACCTTCTCACTCACCCAACTCATCGTCGATTAAAACGAGGTCGTCCCCACGACCTCCTACACTAAGCCACTTCTCAACATCCAAATCTTCACTCTACACACGCGCTTCTTCCAGATAACTCTACGACCTCTCTGTTACATACAGTTATTAAATTATTGTAAATATGTAAATATTGAATATTATTGTAATCAATATTGTTACTTCTGTGTATCTTA
>NW_021779414.1:0-1129 GCF_005508785.2 Acyrthosiphon pisum | reverse complement strand
TATTAATTATTTATATAAATTATTAGGTATACCCATATCTATACATTATATAAATGAAACTAGTCGTACTCGCGCATTCCCACCACTAAACCTGCCCAAACGCTGGCTGCCGTCGCCGACCTGGAGAGTGGTGGAATTTACGACTGCGGCTAGGTAGTGGAGTGGGAGAAATTAATATATAAATATAGCTTATGTTGTTATGTGCACATGCGCATGCGGACGATTTTCGGGTTTTTTCGGCGTTGTAAAAATAACATACTGAATGGTTAATTTTAACACTATTTTGGAGTAGAAACAACAACAAAATTAGTTCATAATGAATCGAGCTTATGTTTTAAAACAACATTCTCTATTTTATCAATTTAACTACCGGTATTAGATTATATTGAATACCTACAACTTCCTAAATTCAACTAACTTTGGGTGTTATTATGACTTATTATCATTTCTCAATGATATGCGTTGAGCCAACATATTATTGTGGTTAATATAAATGACTATGCAGTTGATTCAACTAATGGGTGTTGAACATTGTAGTTAGAAGTTAAATCACCTACATTGTTTTTATGTGTGTATCTTTTCTCCCAATCTCTTACGCACAGAAAGCCTTTTTTACTTCACCGAAGTAGTTTTTTTGAGGATATATATATATATAATAACATATTTTAATATTCACTGTATTAGATACATTTATTATTTTTATATGTAATATCAGAAATAGTGCTTCAAGATATACAAAAGAAAAATTTACATAAAAAAAAAATCCTTTATTATACAATTAATACATTTATCTCTCTGCTTAAAATCTAAAATGCTGTTTCATATTTAATACAGTTAATAATATAGTAGAAAAGATGATTACCTATCACTATTGTATGAAAATCCAATATTGTTTATTTATAGATCTTTAAATTACCTATAACATATTGTAGAAAACTCGGTCACAGGTTTGTTAAACTCAAACTATACACATTTTATTTAAACTTAACTCCTACAAATTTTCGAAGGTTCTCACTTTTAAATTTTTATTTTATTTTTTACTATGGAAAATTTTCATTCAATGGATCACGACTATATATTACCAGGTACGAAAAGAGTATTTTTTTTTTGTGTGAAGACACTTTCTGGT
>NW_021779413.1:0-869 GCF_005508785.2 Acyrthosiphon pisum | reverse complement strand
TACAGTCATTCGTTTTTAATTAAAATAAAATAAGAAAATCGTTACGTAAGAAATCGAGTGAATATCAAATGTTGTAAAAATATGAATTTCAAACGCTCATAAAAATTTAATTTGAGTTTCTTATAGACATTTTTTTTCTGATAAAGGTAGATTAACCTATAAGGAATCTTGTATTACATTTTAAAATCTTAGTCCTAAAAAGAAAAATTTTTACGAATTATTAATTCAAAATAATTTGCTAATTTTCGTGATTTTTACATATTTTGTCAATTTTTGAACTTTAAATGCTAATAAAAAAAAACTGGGACTAAGGATTTTTAATATTTTTAAAATCTCATTGTAACAATATAGTAGGAGCTTTGTATTAAATTTTCAAGTATTTTTACTCAACAAATAAAGTTTTATTGACATTCATAGAAAAAAAAATTAATTAAATTGGAAACTGAAATTGTCCGTAAACAGCTCAAAACAAATCAAAATATTTTGAAAATTTTATCATGTATAGAAAATGGAAATATAAACAACCAGTAAAAATTTAATGTATCTACAGTCATTCGTTTTAAAGTTACACCAAAAACCAAAATCAATTTTCTCGAAAACAGATTTTGCGTAAAAATTCCCGTTTTTCCTTAATTTTTCTTTTCTTTTTCACTGCGCTTTTGAAAACTATTGGAAAAATTTTACTTTTGATCCCCCAAAGTACCAACTAGATTCACTTTCCTATCAAAAAAGGTACTATTGAAGAAAATCCAAGCACTTTTAAAAAAAAAAGGGTATATATTTATATATTTTTTAGATTTTTTGGTTACAGAATTAACTACTTATGTAGAACGACCTTGTTTCACATTCTGTTAAATGTTAAAATAAAT
>NW_021779412.1:0-1004 GCF_005508785.2 Acyrthosiphon pisum | reverse complement strand
TTCGGAGAAAAACAACCATTTATTTCCTTAAAAAAAAAAAAAAAAATATCAAATTATTTATTTTTAAGTACATAGCTCATTAATTTTGAAGTTTTTTCATCAAAGATTAAAATGTTATTATAGTTGATTAGTACCCATGAATAGTTTTTTGATGTTATTGTCAAAATAATTTAAATTGCAGATGTAAAACCACAAAAAAAAAAAAACTATTATGTACACTTACGTCTTGCGTAGTGTGGTAACTCTGTTTAACTCATTTTGTTTTTGAAAGTGATGCCATGATGGTAATTAATTTCTTAGATATGTATAACAATTTAATTTGTGGAACATTTCTTCAGGAACCACGTGGAAATTATTTTGAAAATATTCTGTCGTTAAGCCACATATGGATGTGGACATGATACCTTATTCTGTATGTGACCGATTTTAACATTTGTGTCACTCTTGCATTGTGCGATACTGTTCAACTTGATTTTGTTTTGGTGAGCAATACATAAATAATCCGATGACAAATTAAATTTGTCATGAAAAATCTATAATGCATTCACAGTTTCAAGCACTCTACTGTTTAGACACATGAAACAAATCCTCAAATTTGATGGACGTTAAAATGATGAATGGTGTTCGGTGTAGTACATTGATAACACAATAACGATAATTTTTGAATAATAATAACAAGCTTACTAAAATAATAACAGTTGTTAATAATATAATAATTAATTTATTAGAGCTCAAATGATTCAACAATACTGATTGCTAATACTGACGAAAAAATAATAAAATGTTATAACTTTATGTCTTTATAAGCCATTTTGTGATTTGTTATGAATAATATTAGTACATAATATGATAACTGAAAACATATGAAAACACTTGGAAAAATAAATCGATAATAGTCATTAATATACTATAACAGTGATGACTGATGATTGTTGATTATATTATTATGATAATATGATAAAGGAAAAAATTGTTCATATTTCAAAAAATTAAATAATTTGTAG
>NW_021779411.1:0-783 GCF_005508785.2 Acyrthosiphon pisum | reverse complement strand
TTTTCTATACACGATAAAAATTTTCAAAATATTTGACTTATTTTGAGCTCTTTACGGACATTGTCAGTTTTCATTTTTTTTTAGTTTTTTTTCTAAAAATATCAATAAAATTTTATTTGTTTATCAAAAAAGCTTGAAAATTTAATATAAGGCTCCTAGTATATTGTTTCAAAGGCAGATGAAAAATATTAAAAATCGTTAGTCACAGTTTTTTTTTATAAGCATTTAAAGTTCAAAAAATGACAAAATATGGAAAAATCACGAAAATTTGCAAATTATTTCGAGTTAGAAATTCATAAAAATTTTTCTTTTTAAATCTAAGATATGAAAATGTAATACAAGATTCCTTAGAGGATAATCTACCTTTATCAAAAAAAAAATATCTATAAGAAAGTCAAATTAAATTTTTATGATCGTTTGAAATTCAAATTTTTACAACATTGGATATTCACTCGATTTCTCATGTAGCGATTTCCTTATTTTGTTGTAATTCAAAAACGAATAACTGCAGATACATGAAAATTTTACTGAATGTTTATATTAGCATTTCCTATACACCATACAATTTTGAAAATATTTTGACTCTTTTTGAGCTGTTTACGGACATTTTCAGTTTTAAATTTTTTTAGTTTTTTTTTCTGTAAATATCAATTAAGTTTTATCTGTTGGGCCAAAAAGTGTATAAATTAATACAAAGCTCCTGATATATTGTTACAATATCAGTTGAAAAATTTTAAAAATACATAGGCACAATTTTTTTTTATAAGCATTTAAAGATCAAAT
>NW_021779410.1:0-740 GCF_005508785.2 Acyrthosiphon pisum | reverse complement strand
AAATAAAAATAGTCTGGAAGGTTCCACATATAACGGTCGATGATGAAGAAAGGTTGAAATTATTGAAACTTATAGAAAAAGAAAAAAGTTTGTTTATACCTTTTAGATCTTTTGAAACTTTTGAATATCGTGAACTCGGAACCACTAAAAAAGTTGTGTGGAATTTGAAAACTGCTTCAAAATTAGAAAAACCACGATTCATCATAATTGGTTTACAAAAAGGCCGTAAAAATTTGTTAGCGAAAGATTGTAGTATATTTGACCATTGTAATCTAACAAACGTTAAAGTATTTCTAAACTCGATAGCTTATCCATACGATAATTTGAATTTAGATTTTTCTAAAAATAATTTCACTTTATTATATAATATGTATACATCGTTTCAAGAATCGTACTATGAAAAAAGTATTCGTAACCCGATATTGAGTCCATCTACTTTTCTAGCAAACGCACCAATTATAGTTATCGACACTTCAAAACAGAACGATTCAACCACAGCCTCAGCAGTAGATGTTCAATTGGAAATTGAAGCTTCAGAATCGCTTACAGGTGTGACAGCTTACTGTTTATTAATTCATGATCGTATTGTAGAATATGTACCTTTTACTAGAGAAGTAAGAAAACTTGTGTAAATATAATTAAGACTTAATTTATAACAATAAAAAAATATTATTTAATAATTTATGTTTTTACTTGAAATAATTTTTTCAGTTTTAAGATTTCCTAAAAATTTGATCACG
>NW_021779409.1:0-993 GCF_005508785.2 Acyrthosiphon pisum | reverse complement strand
AAATTGATAAATTTTGTCAAAATTTGATCTTTAAATGCTTATAAAAACAAATTGTGCCTATGTATTTTTAATATTTTTCAACTGATATTGTAACAATATATCAGGAGCTTTGTATTAAATTTATACACTTTTTGGCCCAACAGATAAAACTTTATTGATATTTATAGAAAAAAAAACTAAAAAAATTTAAAACTTACAATGTCCGTAAACAGCTCAAAAAGAGTCAAATTATTTTAAAAATTTTATCGTATATATAAAATGCTAATATAAACATTCAGTGAAATTTTCAAGTTTCTACAGTCACTCGTTTTTTAATTACAACAAAATAAGAAAATCGTTACGTAAGAAATCGAGTGAATATCAAATGTTGTAAAAATATGAATTTCAAACGCCCATAAAAATTTAATTTGAGTTTCTTATAGACATTTTTTTTCGGTAAAGGTAGATTATCCTATAAGGAATCTTGTATTACATTTTAAAATCTTAGATTTAAAAAGAAAAATTTTTATGAATTTCTAACTCGAAATAATTTGCAAATTTTCGTGATTTTTCCATATTTTGTCATTTTTTGAACTTTAAATGCTTAAAAAAAAAAACTGTGACTAACGATTTTTAATATTTTTCATCTGCCTTTGAAACAATATACTAGGAGCCTTCTATTAAATTTTCAAGCTTTTTTATCCAACAAATAAAATTTTATTGATATTTTTAGAAAAAAAAACTAAAAAAAAATGGAAAATAAAAATGTCCGTAAAGAGCTCAAAATACATCAAAATATTTTGAAAATGTTATGGTGTATAGAAGATGCTAAGATAAACATTCAGTCAAAATTTCATGTATCTACGGTAATTTTTTTTAAAGTTACACCAAAAACCAAATTCAATTTTGTGAAAAATCGATTTTGCGTAAAAATTCCCGTTTTTCCTTAATTTTTCTTTTGTTTTTCCCGGCGCTTTTGAAAACCACTGGGAAATTTAAATTTTGACCTCCCCA
>NW_021779407.1:0-1376 GCF_005508785.2 Acyrthosiphon pisum | reverse complement strand
AAACAATATACTAGGAGCGTTCTATTAAATTTTCAAGCTTTTTTATCCAACAAATAAAATTTTATTGATATTTTTAGAAAAAAAACTAAAAAAAATGAAAACTGACAATGTCTGTAAAGAGCTCAAAATAAGTCAAAATATTTTGAAAATTTTATCGTGTATAGAAAATGGAAATGTAAACATTCAGTCAAAATTTCATGCATCCAAGGTCATTTTTTTTAAAGTTACACCAAAAACCAAAATCGATTTTCTCGAAAACAGATTTTGCGTAAAAATTCCCGTTTTTCCTTAATTTTTCTTTTGTTTTTCCCGGCGCTTTTGAAAACTACTGAGAAATTTAAATTTTGACCTCCCCAATGCACCAACGATATTCACTTTCTGATCGAACAAGATACTGAAGTTGAAAATCGTATCATTATTTCGACTACTTATCGTGTACACAGACACAAAAAAAATAAAAAAATAAATAAAAAAATAAAAAAACACACATCATTGTAAAATCAATACATTCATCGTTCCACTCAGAATCTAAAACATATTTTTATAGTTAACACATTACATTTTACCGTTCATACATTCTGTGTATATACTGTTTAGTGTATAGTAAAGATATTTTTAGATAGAATAGAAGCATATTATTATTATTATGTCTTTTGTCTATCAGTAACCAGGGGCGGTCCGGCCCAGGGGGCTATACACCAAGTATAGCACCCCGGGCCCCCGTTTGTATTCATGATCCGGGCCCCCGATTACCACAGTCGGTATACGGTATAATACTGGTATAATACGGTATTATACAAAATAAAAATAAAATAACATATTTCAACATCTCTACAAATAAACAACATGTTATTCTTAATTTTTTTTTTTATGTTTACTTATAAAACTAAGGGCTCTTTCCTAATTTAGGTAGGTTTGAAAAAAAATTACGGGCCCCTAATTAATTTTGCACCCCGTGCCAAAAATAGCCAGTCCGCCCCTGTCAGTAGCCACTTACCATTTACACATATTTGTGTGTGCCAGTGGATAAAGTGATACCGATATCAATTTATCAATTATCAAATTGAAGAACACAATATTATAATATTATTTATGATTATCAGTGAATAGCTGCGGTGCATGCACAATTAAAGATTTGGCAAACTGAAGCCCATCTGGCCATAGTATTAATTAGGCCTAGGCCAATTGTGGACAACAAAATTACGGGGTGTGCGAGTGCACACCCTGCCCCCCCCCAAATGGCGCCCCTGAATTTCAGAGGTTCCCAAAGTTAGTTGTTTTTTTTCTACATTTTTATTTTGAGTCTGGCCCATTTACTAGTGTAAAAAATGCTTTATCTTCAACTTAGAAGGGAGTTTTAGACTCTGGTAGCCAAA
>NW_021779406.1:0-822 GCF_005508785.2 Acyrthosiphon pisum | reverse complement strand
GAGAAACAGTCGTCTTTTGGGCTGTCTTTTTTGTATGAGAAGAACATAAAATGTGTGGTAAGAAAATTTAAATTTTCTTTTAAAATTAAACATAAATATTTTTTTTTGTGGTGTGAGGGTAAATTATTCCCCTCCAACATATTGTACATAATTGAGGCTGATATTTAGATATTGTGGCTTTTCAAAATATTTTTCGCTCAACTAAATTTTAGGACTTCAGCGCCACTGTTAATATTTTGAACCATTAAAAAAATTTACTTTCATTTATAAGCCCAGGACTATGAAAAATCTATTCCAAAATGATGATATAGTTAAATCAAAATTGTCGTTTTGCAGTTATGCAAAATATGAGTAAAGATATAACACATATTCAAAAAATTGAAAAAAACTTTTCAATAACCCCAGACTTAAAAAAAAAGTAAGATTTTAAAATGCTGTTAATAATATTCTAACTTGAATTTAATACAAATTACTATTTAATGACAACACCAATCATTGAAAGAATTTAATAGTTTTACTAATTTACTATTAATAATTTTATGTAAAAATTTTTTTTTAATACTTTATATTTAGCAAATAATTAGTAGTAATTTATATAATACGTATAATTAATCACATACCTACTTACTATTATTTTTTTTTAAATCTTTTTTTGATTTACACAATTTACACATGTTTTGTAGGCATATGTATTAAACACAACAATATACATTTATCTTTTAAGTTGTAATGATTGATGTTGTCACCTCATTTAAATTAATTATAAAATATCATGCAAATTACAAAACATTAACGCTATTACAATTTTTAGTTTTCAATAAA
>NW_021779405.1:0-725 GCF_005508785.2 Acyrthosiphon pisum | reverse complement strand
CAGAAAAATAAGGGTATCCTATACTTGTTTTGTGGCTTGAATATGTGTAGATATTTGTACCAACAAAATCCTGGGTAGTGGGTAAACATGTTGTATTTCCGTGACTATCTCATAATGTATAATGTTCACTTAATTACATGGTGTTAATAAAAAAGAATCCATTTAATAATCATGTTAATGATTTGAAATTGTTAGAATATGAATATCACACTTGTCATATACGTTTTAAGACTGGGGTCTTCAACCTAAATGAGAATTTCAGAAAAAAAATTTAAAACTATAATAATTGTCCTTTAATAATTATAAAATTAAAAACATTTCATATTATAAAATTAATAATATAATAGATATTATTTGGTTTTTTTTTAGAGTTGACAAAATTAGTTTTTAAGTATTAGTCAATCTAATTTTTGTTTAGGATTAATTTGGTTTTGATATAATATAATGTTCAGATATAGAAATGCTACTAAACAGAGATATAAGATTAAGCAGAATTAGCATATATAATTGGAGAACAATTAAATTACAAGTTAACGCTCATTGTGATATTTTACTTATAATAATATAACCTATAAATAATTTTGTTCATGGCCGAATCCCCCACATTTTATATTAATATTCAGTGACGCCGATCCCTATATAAAGGTCGGGCTCTGCCGAAATTTTTTGTAAATTTAGGATGAGGCCGTTTCATAATGGCCCTAATACAAATATATATATTGATT
>NW_021779404.1:0-1321 GCF_005508785.2 Acyrthosiphon pisum | reverse complement strand
CAATAGCAATTGTAAAATATTAAAAATACATAGGCACACATTTTTTTTATAAGCATTTGAAGTGGAAATTTTGACAAAATTTATCAAATTTAAAATTGAACAATTATTTTGTAGGTAGTTAAAAATTTATAAAATGTTCAAATTTTATATCTAAGGATTGAAAATTTAAAACAAGATTTCACGTAAATATTTAATTCTGTTACCAAAAATTCTAAGAAATACATAAGCACAGTTTATTTTTATAGTCATTTTAAGTTCAAATTTGGACGAAATTACATATTAAAAAACCTGGAATAACTATTTTAGTTATTTTGTTGTGATTGTATAATATTACTTGTGGGTACTTGAAACTTCTAAAGTATACTATTATATATCTATGATAGTACCACGGTTTTTTGTTGATGTATAACGCGTTACTTAATGGATATTGTGATATGATTAATTTGGAATTTATTATTGATACCTATTATAGGTCAATTTTTTTTTTAATACTATAGATAAGTATACCTATAATAGGTATGTCTAATACCTAGACTGACAAACCGTCTCCGCTCAGAATCGTTTGTCTTATACAGTGATATTATATCATTGAATTCAAATTTAATACTATCCATTATACAGTGACCCACTTGTAACTTACTGTACAGCAGAGCGACATCCACTTACCTACCTTTTAGATTCTGAGTGGAACGATGAATGTATTGATTTTACAATGATGTGTGTTTTTTTATTTTTTTATTTTTTTATTTTTTTATTTTTTTATTTATTTTTTTATTTTTTTTGTGTCTGTGTACACGATAAGTAGTCGAAATAATGCTACGATTTTCAACTTCAGTATCTTGTTCGATCAGAAAGTGAATATCGTTGGTGCATTGGGGAGGTCAAAATTTAAATTTCCCAGTGGTTTTTAAAAGCGCCGGAAAAAACAAAAGAAAAATTAAGGAAAAACGGGAATTTTTACGCAAAATCTGTTTTCGAGAAAATCGATTTTGGTTTTTGGTGTAACTTTAAAAAAAATGACCGTGGATGCATGAAATTTTGACTGAATGTTCACATTTCCATTTTCTATACACGATAAAATTTTCAAAATATTTTGACTTATTTTGAGCTCTTTACGGACATTGTCAGTTTTCATTTTTTTTTAGTTTTTTTTCTAAAAATATCAATAAAATTTTATTTGTTGGATAAAAAAGCTTGAAAATTTAATAGAAGGCTCCTAGTATATCGTTTCAAAGGCAGATGAAAAATATTAAAAATCGTTAGTCACAGTTTTTTTTTATAAGCATTTAAAGTTCAAAAAATGACAAAATATGGAAAAATC
>NW_021779403.1:0-284 GCF_005508785.2 Acyrthosiphon pisum | reverse complement strand
CCTGAGTGGTTCTATCCACGAAAAATAGATTTTGTTATGTTTGATATTTGGAAGACGGAGACAACACATGAGGGTCAGCGTCTTTCAATTATTATAATCATAGTATATATTTATATTATAATATATTAATATAGTAATTTTACCTATTAACTTTTGAATCAATAACAGTAAGTTAAAAATTACAAAGCATTTCTAGTTTTTACTACTCCAAAGGCGCTGGTTACTGCTGATGACAGACAGAAAAAAAAAAACATAACCGGAAAATCAATATAGGTATATCATAT
>NW_021779402.1:0-1473 GCF_005508785.2 Acyrthosiphon pisum | reverse complement strand
AAAAGTAACGGTACATAAAAATGACGTGAAAAAATATTACGAAAACGACGATAAAAATGACGACGAAAGTGAATAAATACATCGCGAATAATTAATTGAAATATGTATAAATAAAAACAGTTATATAATAATAAGATAATATTAGTATGTAATAATGTATAGACGTAATAAGAATAAATAAGAAGAAAAGTCGACGTGGGATGTGAACGGGATAACATTTGGAAATAATAATTAACTAAAATATATATATTATAGATTGCTATTATGGACGTGGAATAGCAGATAAACTCGATGACAATAAACCAGCGCCAGAGGGAATATCAACAACAAAAATTTATTTTATAGACAAGGGCATTGATACGGGAAAAATAGTAGGAATAGCAAAACATCAAAATGATATGATAACTGTACCACAATTTCAGGATAAAGGGTGCGATATAGGAACAATAAGGTTTATATGTAATACACCATATGAAAGTATAAAAGGATATATTAGGGGTACTAAAAATGAATATTTGTTAGAAAAATCCTGTATAGCAGAAGTAGAAAAATTAGATGGAACGATAGAACGAGCGACTTTAGGAAAGTACGATTATTTCATAGAAGCTTATACACCCACATAGCATTTATAAGATGACTATATTTATAAAATATATTTTAATCGTCAATACAAAAATATTTT
The DNA here is from genome assembly GCF_005508785.2 of Acyrthosiphon pisum. Lineage (NCBI taxonomy): Eukaryota > Metazoa > Arthropoda > Insecta > Hemiptera > Aphididae > Acyrthosiphon > Acyrthosiphon pisum. The sequence continues at coordinate 791 of NW_021779402.1, read as the reverse complement.
TTGCAAAATGTATTTAAAAGGTTTTAAATTTATTTTAATATTAATATCTTTTATGAAATATTTTTTAGTTATATTAAATATATTTTTAACTAATTATCTTAAAAACGGTTTAAGCTTATATTTTTAAAATATCACCAAATTATCATATACATATTTATTATTTACTAAAATATATTTATGTTAAAACAATAATCAATAATATTATAAATTCGAAAGTTGATAGTGTTTTATCAAATATAAATAATAAGTGAGGCCTGTTAAAATTATCAAAATTATAATGCGGTGTAAACATAGATAATAAAGATATGAATATAGGCTTAATATGTATATTTGAGGCCGCTCTGGCGCTCTCCCGGAGGAGAGGCAATTGAGGCCCTTTTATCAATGCTTTTATATATATATATATGGATAGTCGATACTTGCGATTTAGGTATATACAGATATACTTTATTTGGCCTCAATTGCTCCCCTTAATGACCGCTGATAAGACTGTTATGTCCTTTCTATATCTATATTTATTATCTATATGGGTGTAAATCAGTAAAATCTAGACAATTAAAAAAAAAATATTTAAATTCCTAATATATACAACTTAAGTTAGCCGAGATATATTGAGTACTACATAACTATAATAGTTTATGATAAATAAATGACTGTACATACATATAATGTACAATATATTATACCCTTAGATCAATAGATCATATACTATAGGAATAGCGTATTAAATCAATACAAAAAAATATTGCTTATTATTGCCGATATCAGCAACGAGTCAGCGAATTAGGTGG
>NW_021779401.1:0-852 GCF_005508785.2 Acyrthosiphon pisum | reverse complement strand
ATGTAAATATTAAATTCTGTTACCAAAAATTCTAAGAAATACATAAGCACAGTTTATTTTTATAGTCATTTTAAGTTCGAATTTGGACGAAATTACATATTAAAAAACCTGGAATAACTATTTTAGTTATTTTGTTGTGATTGCATAATATTATTTGTGGGTACTTGACACTTCTAAAGTATACTATTATATATCTATGATAGTACCACGGTTTATTTTTGATGTATAACGCGTTACCTAATGGATATTGTGACATGATTAATTTGGAATTTATTATTGATACCTATTATAGATAAATTCTTTTTTAATACTATAGATAAGTTTACCTATAATAGGTATGTCTAATACCCAGACTGACAAACCGTCTCCGCTCAGAATCGTTTTTCTTATACAGTGATATTATATCATTGAATTCAAATTTAATACTATCCATAATACAGTGACCCACTTGTAACCTACTGTACAGCAGAGCGACATCCACTTACCCACCTTTTTTTATTATCCTTGATACAAAATTTCTTCCAAAATGATTGCTCAGTTTCAGTCCTCTTAATCACAATAATATCATCAAATATACTAAGTTTTATTATAAAGGTTGACAGACAGTCTTCGTTCAGAATTGTTTTTAGTACAATTGATTTTATATCATTGAATTCAAATGTAACACCATCTATTACCTAGTGACCGACTTATACAACCTACAGCCAGAGCCGTGTCATCAATTCAGCGCCCCGGGGCAAAATTTTTTGGCGCCCCTTCCCTACTATTTAATTACTAATCGTTTTCTTATTATATAAATCTCCATATTACCACACACCACGAAAACTAACTAAAATATAATTGACAATATTT
>NW_021779400.1:0-694 GCF_005508785.2 Acyrthosiphon pisum | reverse complement strand
GATATATTGTTACAATAGCAGTTGAAAAATATTAAAAATACATAGGCACAATTTTTTTTTTTTTGATGATTTAAAGATAGAATTTTGATAAAATTTATCAAATTTAAAATTGAATAATTATTTGGTAGTTAAAAATATATAAAATGTTCAACTTTTATACCTAAGGATTGAAAATTTCAAACAAGATTCCACGTGAGTAGTTAATTCTGTTACCAAAAAATCTAAAAAATACATAAGCACAGTTTCTTTTTATAGTCATTTTTAGCTAGAATTTGGACGAAATTACATATTAAAAAACCTGGAATAACTATTTTAGTTATTTTGTTGTGATTGTATAATATTATTATTTATTCGTGGGTACTTGAAACTTCTAAAGTATACTATTATATATCTATGATAGTACCACGATTTGTTGTTAATGTATAATGCGTTATAAGTACCTAATGGATATAATATTGTGATATGATTAATTTGGAATTTATTGTAGGTACCTATTATTGATCAATTTTTTTTTTAATACCATATAATATATTTTATACCTAGACTGACATACCGTCTCCACTCAGAATCATTTTTCTTATACAGTGATATTATATCATTGAATTCAAATTTAATACTATCCATTATACAGTGACCCACTTGTAACCTACTGTACAGCAGAGCGACATCCACTTACCCATCTTTTTTTTATCAT
>NW_021779399.1:0-960 GCF_005508785.2 Acyrthosiphon pisum | reverse complement strand
AAAATTTGCAAATTATTTCGAGTTAGAAAATTCATAAAAATTTTTCTTTTTAAATCTAAGATATGAAAATGTAATACAAGATTCCTTATAAGATTATCTACCTTTATCAAACAAAAAATATCTATAAGAAAGTCAAATTAAATTTTTATGATCGTTTAAAATTCAAATTTTTACAACATTGGATATTCACTCGATTTCTCATGTAGCGATTTCCTTATTTTGTTGTAATTCAAAAACGAATAGCTGTAGATACATGACAATTTTACTGAAGGTTTATATTAGCATTTCCTATACACCATACAATTTTTATGAAAATATTTTGACTCTTTTTGAGCTGTTTACGGACATTTTCAGTTTTCAATTTTTTTAGTTTTTTTTTTCTATAAATATCAATAAAGTTTTATCTGTTGGGCCAAAAAGTGTATAAATTTAATACAAAGCTCCTGATATATTGTTACAATATCAGTTGAAAAATATTAAAAATACATATGCACAATTTTTTTTTATAAGCATTTAAAGATCAAATTTTGACAAAATTTATCAAATTTTAATTTGAAAAATTATTTTGTAGTTAAAAATTTATAAAATGTTCAATTTTTGTATCTAAGAATTGAAAATTTAAAACAAGATTCCACGTAAGTATTTAATTCTGTTACCAAAAAATCTAAAAAATACATTTAAACAGTTTATTTTTATAGTCATTTTAAGTACATATTTGGACGAAATTACATATTAAAAAACCTGGAATAAATATTTTATTTATTTTGTTGTGATTGTAATGATTGTATAATATTATTTGTGGGTACTTGAAACTTCTAAAGTATACTATTATATGTCTATGATAGTACCACGGTTTTTTGTTGATGTATAACGCGTTATAAGTACCTAAGGGATATGATTAATTTGGAACTTATTATAGGTACCTTTTATAGGTCAATTTTTTTTAATACCATAGAGAAG
>NW_021779398.1:0-908 GCF_005508785.2 Acyrthosiphon pisum | reverse complement strand
CAATATATAAATCAAGTCATAAGTCTCCTTTTTTTCTTATAAAAAATTCCTCGATTTTCAATTTAGTTTTATTTAAACTATCAAAGCGCATAAAACTGATATTTTTATTTCTGTACCACTCCAATACCATGGACTCTATTCGAGTATGTATATTTAATATTTAATATTAGCCTGATTTTTTAAATATTAGAACGATTTTTTTTTCTTTACAGTCCTAGAAGTAGCACATCACTATTTTGGAACTACAATAAAAAAATTACTCGTGCCATACTGTTCTGACCATAATGAATTCCAGACCCGTTGTCATTCTTGTAAACATAAAATGACGAATTTTTGTTACCGATATCATATGCTGAATAATGGTTTATGGCGTTACTTTGTCGCCCGAAAGTTCAATTCGAAACTTGAATGGCTGGTACCATTACTAGCGGAATATTCGAGTTACGATTTTGAATATCTTTTTCGGAAAATTTATGAGAATGTATATGGAATAACCTGCGATATTCGCCACGCTATGTGGAACAGGTATCTTGGGTTTAATAGTCTGGTTTTCAATTATGTGTCAGGACTCGAATACTTAGATAATTTAGTGAAATACATGGTTGTAAACTTAAAATCAGGGGATAATAGGTTAGGATTAAACTATTGGCAAAGTTTAACATTCAATATTTTTGTTAAACTTTGCACAAATGTAAATACGAGGTATGACAATAAAATAATGAGACTTTTTGAATAAAAGTCGTTTATTTTAAAAATGTTATAATTTAATGATTATCACCTTCAAAGTACCTTCCCTCAGCATCAATACACTGTTGCATACGTCGCTGCCATTCTTGAAAACAGTGTTGCCAATCGCTTTCATTCAGCCCTTTTAGAAGTTCTGCCGTTTTCATTTTTACGTCATCAAC
>NW_021779396.1:0-643 GCF_005508785.2 Acyrthosiphon pisum | reverse complement strand
ATGAGCTTATAAAAAACTTTTCACTAGGTATTAAATATTATAGAAAAATTACCTATACCTATCTAACAATACCATCAAAACTCACAACACATAAATAATTACAAATAATTTATGAGTTAGGTAGGTACCTAAATTAATTTAGTAACTTATGTCTTATGACTTATGAGTTAATTTATTTTATTGTCACGTTAAGTTCATTGTATTCCTAAACCACAGATCAAAATATATTCAATTTTGTAAAAATTAATTTAAAAAAAAAAGTAATAGGTAATAATCCAAAATATTATATTAATTAATAAATAATAATTTATAATAATAGTTATTTTATTGAATATTCACAGCAGGGACGGATCCAGGGGAGGCCTAGGGGCCCAGCCCCCCCCCCCCCCAGACATATTTTTTTTATAAATATAAATATTATATATTAAATAACAAATAAACAAAAGGTGGGTAAGTTGATTTCGCTCTGCTGTACAGTAGGTTACAAGTGGGTCACTGTATAATGGATGGTATTAAATTTGAATTCAATGATATAATATCATTGTATAAGAAAAACGATTCTGAGCGGAGACGGTATGTTAGTCTAGGTATAAGACATAATATTATATTAGGTACCTATAATAAATTCCAAATTAATCATATC
>NW_021779395.1:0-731 GCF_005508785.2 Acyrthosiphon pisum | reverse complement strand
GAAACAATATACTAGGAGCCGTTCTATTAAATTTTCAAGCTTTTTTATCCAACAAATAAAACTTTATTGATATTTATAGAAAAAAAAACTAAAAAAATAGAAAACTTACAATGTCCGTAAACAGATCAAAAAGAGTCAAAATGTTTTCAAAATTGTATGGTGTATAGGAAATGCTTATATAAACATTCAATAAAAATTTCATGTATCTGCAGTTATTCGTTTTTGAATTAGAACAAAATAAGGAAATCGCTACATGAGAAATCGAGTGAATATCCAATGTTGTAAAAATTTGAATTTCAAACGATCATAAAAATTTAATTTGACTTTCTTATAGATATTTTTTGTTTGATAAAGGTAGATAATCTTATAAGGAATCTTGTATTACATTTTCATATCTTAGATTTAAAAAGAAAAATTTTTATGTATTTCTAACTCGAAATAATTTGCAAATTTTCGTGATTTTTCCATATTTTGTCATTTTTTGAACTTTAAATGCTTATAAAAAAAAACTGTGACTAACGATTTTTAAAATTTTTCATCTGCCTTTGAAACAATATACTAGGAGCCTTCTATTAAATTTTCAAGCTTTTTTATCCAACAAATAAAATTTTATTGATATTTTTAGAAAAAAAACTAAAAAAAAATGGAAAATGAAAATGTCCGTAAAGAGCTCAAAAAGAGTCAAAATATTTTCAAAATTGTATGGTGTATAGGAAATGCTAATATAAACA
>NW_021779394.1:0-818 GCF_005508785.2 Acyrthosiphon pisum | reverse complement strand
GGGTCATAATATATCGTTAAAACCAATAATAATAATATACCATCTACAGCATATAGGCGCAAATAGAGGAGGGGGGCTTTAGGGGCTATGCCTCCCAAAAATGTCCATAGCCCTCCCAAACATTTCCTACATTTTCTTTTAAGCTTATTCGATATTATCAAAGTAAGGCCCTATTTGCCCTATTAGCCCCCCCCCCCCAAAAAAAATCTCAAAGCTATTTACGGCTATGATCTACAGACTATATTCTACATAATAATAATATTATTATTATTATTATATAAAGTATAATGTATTATTAGTGTTGTCCGCAGACACATTCAAATGTGTATTCGAATAATGACTCGAATATGAAAACAGTAAATAAAAAGAAGTGTTTTTTTAGATTCTGAACGAAGTGATGAATGTATTGATTTTACAATGATGTGTGTTTTTTTTTTTTTGTGTCTGACGACAACTTTTGGAGCAGTAAAAATGCTTCGATTTTCAAAAGTTGTACCTTTTCTGAAAGGAAAGTGAATCTAGTTGGTACTTTGGGGGGTCAAAAGTGAAAATTTCCAATACTTTTCAAAAGCGGCAGGAAAAACCTTAAAACAATAACGGAAAAACGCGAATTTTTACGCAAAACCAATTTTTGACAAAAACGAAAACTTAATTTTACTGTAACTCAAAAAATAATTATTGTAAGCACTTGAAATTTGCAACAGATGTTTATATTAGCGTTGTCTACACAGGGTTAAATTTTCAAAGTGTTTCGACTTTTTTTGAGCTATTTATAGACAAATGAAATTTTCAATTTTTCTAAGTATTTTTTTTTAAAA
>NW_021779393.1:0-814 GCF_005508785.2 Acyrthosiphon pisum | reverse complement strand
GTATGACAGTGAAACCTGATAAATATTTATTTTTTTTAAGTAACAATAATACGGGCAATGGGACGCGGACGCCACTGGTTGGTAACGTTCCCTTTTATATACGAAATAGAAATCGGTTTCAATTCTCCAATCCTTTAGTATAAATAGGAATTCGTTCGGTTTCTCGTTAATTTAATTCTTATTTTATTATAACGTATTTTGTCAATATTTGAACTTTAAATGCTTATAAAAAAAAATTGTGACTGGATTTTTAATTTTTTTCATCTGCCTTTAAAACAATATAATAGGAACCTTCTATTAAATTTTCAAGCTTTTTTAACCAACATATAATATTTTATTGATATTTATAGAACAAAAAATAGAAATTGAAAATGTCCGTAAACAGCTCAAAATAAATCAAAATATTTGGAAAATTTTATGAATAGCATAGAAAATGCTGATATAAACATTCAATCAAAATTTCATGTACCTACGGTAATTTTTATAAGAGTTGCACTAAAAACCAAAATCGATATTTTCGAAAACATATTTTGTGTAAAAATTCCCGTTTTTCCTTAATTTTTCTTTTGTTTTTCACGGCGCTTTTGAAAAATACTGAACAATTTTAGATTCTGAGTGGAACGATGAATGTATTGATTTTACAATGATGTGTGTTTTTTTTTTATTTTTTTATTTTTTTTTTATTTTTTTTTGTGTCTGTCATCACCTTTTAGGACAGTAAAACTGCTTCGATTTTCTTCAACAGTAACTTTTATGATTGGAAAGTGAATCATAGTTGGTACTTTGGGGGGTCAAAAGTAAAAATTCCCAGTAG
>NW_021779392.1:0-1076 GCF_005508785.2 Acyrthosiphon pisum | reverse complement strand
GTTACAGTGGTATCTCCCCCATAGAAAAATCCTCCTGTGTGTTATTAACTTTAAATCGTTTATGAAGTAACTCCTATGTGAAAAAAAAACGTTTTTCGCGTTTCCTGAAAACTACGCTTTTTTCACATAGGAGGTTTGTTCACGTCAACGCCGATAAGTTGATTTTAAGTTAATACGTAGATACAAATGAGTTTCTCTTATCTCTTATATCTCTTATCAACAAAATATACCGACAATTTGTTATTATAGTTTTGTACTTACTACTTGTCTTCCTTAGTGCTTTTTTTTTTTAAATTTCATACAATATTAATACAATACACTTAAAATTAATAATTAATATGAAATAACAAGCTACAAAAACTATGTATACGAGATCCAATATTTAAGATTTTGACCCGTGCCAAAAATGTATACTCAAGTTTGCAGAATAAACAAAAACGATTTGTGTTGGATGAGAATACTAAAAGGAAAGGTTAACGTCTTGCCTGCAGGTAAGTTAAATATGTGGGTTAATATTGCAGTGTTATCCTGTCCGAGGCAGCTAGGCAGCGGTCACTGCTTGGGCCCCTAACCTTTTTTTTTTTAACCAAAATACATTAAGCATCGATAAATAATTTGACAATATAAAATATTATAAGAACAAAATCACAATTGAGTTAAATTAACTAGATTATTATTAAAAAATATGTAACTAATGAATAAACAAAACATGCATATTTTCAAGCATACTGTGTTGTATACGTATGCGTGTATAGGGCATTCGTGGGATCAGCTAGTATAGTATAGTTTAATAACCTGTGTTCAAAATGTGATAATCTAAGGTTCTGAAAGATTTTATATGGTATATTACCTAATAATACGGTATTATAGAAACAATAAATCAAATACCATATTATGTATTTATATTTTATGAGTAAATTTAATGTTAAACAGTTTAATTCATAAATAATATTATGATAGTCATTTAAAATTTAATAATACACAATTCTTAATAAAAATAAAAATAATATATTTTTTAAATTAATTTACTTAATGGAAATTACTTATTTCTACCATATATTATTAATTTTAGATTC
>NW_021779391.1:0-923 GCF_005508785.2 Acyrthosiphon pisum | reverse complement strand
TATGAAAATATTAAAGTCACCAACAACGGGTTAAAAATCCTACTTATCGGACAGTTCAAAATTGGCATGATAAATAGAGACAATTTGGGACCAAGAACTGGTCAAGCTTTAGTTGAGGTACTTATAGATAAGTAATTTATCTATTAAAAATATATATAGACTACAAGCAATAGGTATTATATAAGAGGGTTGTGCTAAAGGGAGATTGCTCACACTTATTATATAGTATCTAGGTAGGTATCTATAGGTCGTAGGTATAACAAATTTGAGGTTTGAGTATTGTTCTTTATTGAGTAGATCATTGTAGTTAATAAACTATCATCACATCATGGATGTGTAAAATTTTAATCCAATGATAAATTATTGCATATTTAAAAGGATTCTAAGTATTGATGTTTTATTGCACAGTCTTTATTTCCAAATGTATTTTATCATTCATTCAAACTATTATTATTATAACAAATAGATTTAGACTTTTAAATTTGTCCAAACTTTGAAGTTAAAACACTAGGATACCAACTAAAAGTATTGATAAATGTCAAATTATTCTTATTGCCATATAAGTGTTTAACTATTTTTTATTTTATATTTCCCAACAGAATAGAACATTAAATATCTTTACATCATATAGGTACCTACTAAACATATTATAGTAATTATTTTATATTGAAATAATTTAAATACAGTTTTAACTTAATAATTTACAGCAAAATAATTTTGTTAATGAATACTTGTGTAAGTATCTATATAATAAATATGTAATTTGATTATAACACAATACCTAAATCGGCTAAATCCTAAATGCTAAAAATTATAAGCTAAAAAAAAAAAACACATCATTGTAAAATCAATACATTCATCGATACATTTATTTACTTGATAAGTATTCTAGTTTTTAAATAATAATTACTGAATTTTAACTA
>NW_021779390.1:0-1323 GCF_005508785.2 Acyrthosiphon pisum | reverse complement strand
TGTGCGCAGCTAAATACGAGAATATAAAATTATACAAACATTATAATACAACTGCTATAATAGACTGTTATTATTTTACATCGTTTTCCGCCGGTACGATACTCACTATGACACTATAATATCATTATTGCACAATAAGCATCGTAATGTATAATTAATTAGGTATATTAATTATTACTATGTTTAACTAATAGTTACACGGACGTTGGATGAATATTATTATCCGACCCGTGGTGTTCTGGTATTTACTATTTAGTATTGCTGCAGTATATAACATTATGTATAGGTAGTATCTTATTGCGATCTCTCGGTCTACCCAAATTCTATCACTAAATGTTGTGTATACGATGAATATAATAATATAGTTGGGCACCGAAATCGCGAACATTACAATGTCATAATATTTAAAAACAGATAACACTTTTGCATAATATTGTAAAAAACTAGGTTGCTGTCGTTACGCGTTGTAGTATATTATCATCGCTGCAACGTGTGCTGCAAGCGCCGGGTATACATACGCATAAAGCATACTTAGATATTAAATTAATATGTGCGAACTGACGACGACGACGACGACGACGACGTCGGCGAGACTCTGGCAATCTGGTTTTGTGTCAAGGAAATCTGGTCGGCGGAAGACTATGGGCAAACGTTGTATTTCAGACGTATATTTTGTATGTATTATATTATTTTATAATAATAATAATAATATTATATATTACACTCGCGTTGTCGTCATAGATACGCACACACGCACACAATCATCGGGCAGACACACTTTCTTTTTCTTCCTATAAGGGCGCACACAGCGCGACAATAACGTTCGTGAAGTTGGCCCACCTAAGTACTTAGATTTTTTTTAAATCTATGCCATTATTTTGCAAGTTATTTGCAAGTATTTGCAAGTCTATTTTTAGAATTTGCAAGTCCAAACTTTCATCGTAAAACCCAAAAATGTAAAGATGGGCCAACTTCACGTAGCCCACCCACTTTGACCTAGAACTTCGAAATCGGTATCAAACGAAAGCTAATGATTAGCAAGTATTTGAAAACCCCTTTTTGAAATTTGCAAGTCCTTAAGGCGGCCGCTATAAACTTTTGAACTTGTGAAGTTGGCCCACCCACTTTGACCTAGAACTTTTAAACCAGCACCAAACGAAAGCTAATGATTAGCAAGAATTTGCAAGTCTGTTTTTAGAATTTGCAAGTCATTCAGGTGGCCTCTATAAACTTTTGAACTTGTGAAGTTGGCCCACCCACTTTGACCTAGAACTTTGAAACCAGCACCAAACGAAAGCTAATGATTAGCAAGAATTTGCAAGT
>NW_021779389.1:0-1002 GCF_005508785.2 Acyrthosiphon pisum | reverse complement strand
TAAGGAAACGTAAGGAAATATATAATACATAAAATAATTTGCACATTATAAGTAAATTAAAATATTATTAACATGGTGTGGGAAAATACATAACAGTATATATATATTGCATGAAAAAAAAAAAAATATATATATTGTAATAGAATAAGGAATTTATATTATATAGAAATATTAACCATAAGATAAGATTATAATTGTAAAATTAAAAAGAAATATTTGTTAAACATATACAATACTAACATAGATGATAATTCAAATACTGATTGTAATATCAAAAATACATAGTGGATTGTACTTTGTATCTTTTGTCAATAATATATAACAAATGTAATATGAAATATGTAATTGAAAACAACAATGTATTTAAATTATGTAATTGAAAACAATAATGTATCTAAGCTATGTAATTGTAACCAAACATATGTAAACATATAATGTAATAATGATAAATGTAAACTTTTAACCATAGGAAGGTGCTTGAAGTGATGGAAATTCCAATTGAGTTAATTTTTATTGTTCAGACAATAAAAATGAACTTTTTAGGGGGGAGGTGTAACGGATGGTATCCGTTTCCTTCAAACGATACAAGTAAAAGGAACACAATAACATAGGTAGTAAGGAGTGGCGCTAAAAAGCGTAAAATACCCATACAATATTTTATATATAATAACTAGACTATAAATATATGAATCACTGAACAGTAAAATTAATCGAGAATAATATTATAATAAAAAATCATAAACATTACATTAAAAAACCACAAGCCATGTATATAACGACAGGATATGGGGGTTTACTCTTCACAAAGTAGATATATGTGAATATATTCAAAAACCAGAAAACAGGATGGGAGTGCAACAGATAATAATAGACGGTTCGTGGAATCATCATTTTGATTAGGTTCACACGTGTACATGGGACATCGATAACCGCAACGACGCATTATGGATAAGACAATGGACCGGGGGGTAGGTAGGAGAGCCTGGGCCCTTATAAAAGCAG
>NW_021779388.1:0-497 GCF_005508785.2 Acyrthosiphon pisum | reverse complement strand
ATTTGGTCATTTTTGTGGTGTGGGGGATGACATTTTTTAACATTTTGCCCCCCCCCCAAAAAAAAAAAAAAATTATTTATTATAAGCACCTTTCAGTGCAATATATTTATAAATAGTAAATATTAAAATTAAATAACAAAACTCCACACGAACGATTAATTTAATATCAGTACCTATATCACAATATCAAATTATGAATTATAAAACTATAAAAGTCGAATGCCGATTGCTGATTGTAACTGTAACTTATAACCGATGTTCGATTACCACCGAATAACGACGAAACTAGGAAAGTCACTACGAAAATTCCGATTAAGTGTACAAATCATTATTAAGTTATTTTTTGTTCAATACTTCAATGGGACGATAGTCTTTAATCTAGATAAAATAATCTGATAATCATCGAGCGTCGTCGATCCACGAAAAAATAATACTCTTATCACTCTTATCATTTTTCGGACAACTGCCAGCTAGCCAAGGCATTTGATATCAATAAT
>NW_021779387.1:0-825 GCF_005508785.2 Acyrthosiphon pisum | reverse complement strand
TTTTTTTTTTTAGTTTTTTTTTCTAAAAATATCAATAAAATTTTATTTGTTGGATAAAAAAGCTTGAAAATTTAATAGAAGGCCTCTAGTATATTGTTTCAAAGGCAGATGAAAAATATTAAAAATCGTTAGTCACAGTTTTTTTTTTATAAGCATTTAAAGTTCAAAAAATGACAAAATATGGAAAAATCACGAAAATTTGCAAATTATTTCGAGTTAGAAATTCATAAAAATTTTTATTTTTAAATCTAAGATTTGAAAATGTAATACAAGATTCCTTATAAGATTTTCTACATTTATCAAAAAAAAAATGTTTATAAGAAAGCCAAATTAAATTTTTATGATCGTTTGAAATTCAAATTTTTACAACATTGGATATTCACTCGATTTCTCATGTAGGTAGCGATTTCCTTATTTTGTTGTAATTCAAAAACGAATAACTGTAGATACATGACATTTTTATTGAATGTTTATATTAGCATTTCCTATACACCATACAATTTTGAAAATATTTTGACTCTTTTTGAGCTGTTTACGGACATTTTCAGTTTTCAATTTTTTTAGTTTTTTTTTCTATAAATATCAATAAAGTTTTATCTGTTGGGCCAAAAAGTGTAAAAATTTAATACAAAGCTCCTGATATATTGTTACAATATCAATTGAAAAATATTAAAAATACATAGGCACAATTTTTTTTTATAAGCATTTAAAAATCGAATTTTGACAAAATTTATTAAATTTTAATTTGAAAAATTATTTTGTAGTTAAAAATTTATAAAATGTTCAACTTTTGTATCTAAGAATTGAAAATTTAAAACAAGATTC
>NW_021779385.1:0-13706 GCF_005508785.2 Acyrthosiphon pisum | reverse complement strand
TAAAATGCAGAAAATCATAAACTGTACCATTATGTCAGTGTACTTTTTTACGAATTATCAGGAATTTTCAAAGCAATTTATTTCCATACATAATAATATTATTTAATTTAACTAATAGCAGTAACTTCGATTCAAGACCAACATATTTATATTTTTGGTATCTTACATATTTATACAAACATTTAATTTTACCGGATTGCTCGAATACAAAATTACCAAGTCTGGATTTGCGACAGTCTTGCACTTACTATAGATTGTACTCAGTCAGGTTAAATCACAAACTTTCTTGGTATCTTATCGTTTTCCACTCACGTGAGTCACGTCTTTCATTCACTTAAGAACTTTGCTGTGTGTTTCTCTAAACCATATATGTTTCGAATTGTGACGGTCTTTTTCTAGGTGTGCACCACGGCTTTAAATAGAATCTATCTAAAGTCGTGGTGTGCACTTTATATTATACTATAGTGAAGTAAAATTACATTATTTTTTAGAAGCTACCGGACAGCACGTTACGGTTAGAGGATGTGCATTGGACAGCGGCACCTTGACCACAGACACAGAAATTATTCGGATGTCGCATTGCGGAGGATTCTATTTCGATGACAAGTAAGGATTTAATTTTCTAATATAGAAGGATGATATGTCAGGGAGATTCACCGAGCTCGCCAATCCACATTTTAATCAATTGATGAGAAAATAATGGGGTCGATTATGCTTGGAAAATCACTCTGTAATATATAATAATATACTTATGCAATAAATATTACTGCGCAAACCGATTTATTTAAAAGAAACGCAATAAGGTGTGCCCGCATCAGTCGTTTATTTATTTTTTTTTTGTTTCTAATCGATTGTCGATTGAGCAAAATATTGTTTAAAATGTATTACACGCCCGTTGTACATTTTTTTGGTAATATTGCTATAATAAAGAGCAAAAAGATTTAATAATAAAATAGAAAAGGAAATTAACTTTTAATGGACATCAAAAGATAAATTATTTTTAGTACAGTTTTTCTTTAGGGCCTCAACACAAAGAATAAAGAAGGAAAATGTTATTCGTTGATTAAAACTATAGTTATTACCTACCTATAACAAGTATTATTTATAATAATATTATGTTAATATTTTCCAGCACGGTTTTGGTAAATTATTATTTTACATCAAGGAACCATAAACTTATTAAAATATTTAAATTCTTTTTTTGTTTTCCCGAATTCAAAATAATAATAACTATCCTACCAATTATATAAAATCGTTGTTTTCTCATTTTTTCTTTGTTTTTTATTGTCAGAGCTAGAGATAACCATTTCACGCAGAGTTGATTTATGTAAATATCTTAAAAGTCTGAATACTAATTTTGATTAAATATTCAAACAGTTGTGTTTGCGCTTGTTTGGAGTGTTCTGTCCAGCTAGTTTTGTGTATTCTCCCGTAACATCGCCGTCGTTCCCGTTCGAATTCATGAAATTATTAATGTTTCATTAATTTCTATTTTTCCCGCAATCTCACTCCGTCCAAATAATGGAGACATAAGTTTTCTATCGATTTTCCTCCGGTCTCAATTTAATACATTTTTTTTTCGTACACGAATCGCGCATTTTTCCTGGTTTATTATACTTATTTTTTCTTTTGTGCGACGCCAGTCACCGTGGTACTCGCTCGCCGACTCGATTTCCTGGCTTCCTACAATAGAGGTATAGACGAATTCGTTTGCTCGCTCCAGCACAATAGACTGTGTTTTGTTGTAGCATAATATTATAATACTGTATTGCCATTCGTGACCAACGTCGAGGCATATTTTTTGCGTTTCTCGTATTATATGGTAGCGTTTTCGTATTTCGTTTCCGTTTTGATGTTATTGTTAAGTCATCTGCAAATCAAAGTTCGTCGTACCGTGACGGCATCAATCAGTCCGTCGATCAGTATTCGAATGGCAATATTCTCTGTCTTACAGTACAAATATACCTATAAAAATAAAAACTCGTACCTATTGTTTTTCTTCAAATTAATAAACTTTTATTTGAAATCCGAGAACAATTTATGAATATTATATTAATATAATAAATACCTAATATAATTTCAAATAAAATGACGAAAAGGTGATGATGTGACGTGTTGTACGTTCAAACTGTATATAGAATAATTATACATACATAGTACTTACATCTGATTGTTGGCAAATTTTAGACGACTACTTAGGCATACTCTTTGTACTTCACTTGCATGTAGTACGTCATACATAATATGATAAGTTATTCCACCTGCCTACGTTTTTAACGGTCTGAATTAATTTGGAAATGTGAACATTTTCACAACGTATTCCACACAAAACAACGATTTCGTGTGATCGACAGGGTACGATGTAGTGTATGGTTATCCGTGTTGTTCGTATATGAATAGGCCGCGGAATACAATAAAATATGATAAAAGTAATTAATCAATGTGATCAGTACGGATAATTTATCATAACACGAATGTCCGGTCGTTGTAATAAAAAAATATATAATAACGAAACTCTGTGTGGATGATTGGTGCATGAAACGTTCTGTACCCATAAGAGTTGGACCCAGAGTAATATCTATGATGCTCGAGGTCGGTTACAATATTAATCGTCAACAGATCGCAAAATTAAAATTCAGTAAAGGCGATGATGTTATTTAACGGCTTTCGATATGTATTAGGTATATATTATATTGTATAATATACTCATCGGTGGCAGATTTAATTATTTCAATAATTATCATAAACTATTTAAAAATGTTAATGGTTTAATTTTAACTTCACTTTTTGCATTTGAAACTAAACATTTAACTTAATTGATTTTTAATGATACTAACTTAATAAATAAAAGTTACTACCAATCAAATCCATTATCCATTTATCTATAAATAATTATATAACAAAATTATTATTGACGATAGTACGCTACGTAAGAGAAGATTAAAAATGTAATCCTCAAATGTACCTCTTCTTGTCATATTTATAGTCAGAATCGTTCAATAAAAATAACTTAATTTAACACAAATATGTTTTTGAGGTGGCTACAACTTTATTTTTTTCTGACCGATTTTCGTATCGCTTATAACATTTATTATTGTTACCATGGTAACCCTGCCCCCAAAAACATATTTATGATTCGTAGATTTTTCTTGCATGGCAAAAAATATCAAGCAGCGTGCTACGATTTATCTACCAACTATCTTACACCATATTTTAAGGCATACAGACATTTATTTTAAACTGTATCTCTCAGCTATTGTTAAATCTAACAAAAATCAACTCAATTTACCATATAGTTCATTTTGGTGGTTTCTATACAACTATTGACTTAACTGAATATAATAATAAATTGATACCTAGGTAATCCATATAAATTCTAAACTTTTTTAAACTTTTTCGGTCAACTACCCGGTATAAAATATCATTAACTTACCCGGCCACGGATTTAAGGGCCCCGGTGCCAGTTTTTAAAATTTTCCACAATTCTATAAAATTTGAAAATTAAATTTTATATTTTAGTTGCTACCTCAATTATAAGACTTTTCCACTAATCTACTACCCGATAACTATTTAGGGGTGGTTGATAGGGTGTATTATATCGAAAAAAGTTGCTTTACGGGAATAACTCTCAAGCTTTATAGAATTGTCGGATTTTGATGAGTATTTTTTTATCTGAAAGAAGAAGACTTCCTATAGCCCGCATCGATCTCTGATTTTGTATTTTATTTTAAATAATAGTATAAAATAATTTATAAAAAAAGCTAAAAATTGTCTTTTTTTTAAAGACTTATAATTAAGTTTGAGATGAAAATATCGAAAAAAAGAGTTCGATGCGGGCTGTAGAATATTTTCCTCTATTAATAAAAAAAAAAATTATCAAATTTGGTTAACTCTACAGGGCAGGATCATTATTCCCGTAAACCGTGTTTTTGAGGTCAAAATCACATTGGCACCGGGCGCCTTAAGATTGAAACGATGGTAGCCTTAAGTGGCAATTTGTGCAAAAGCCAAAATTCATATTCGTGTACCGCGTGACAAAACCACACAAAACCTTTTCGCTGTAATATCAAGGTGAGCTCCAGAACAACATACAATATAGGTAGGGCCGCGCGCATATTAGTCTGCGTTTGCCTACGAAACGACCTGCCCGTTAAATCCGCCATTTCGGTGTCGCCAAACGGTCATGTTTTGTTTTTTGTATTCAATTTAATCGCATATGTGCGTTCAGGACTTTTAGCAGGTATATATTATTATACACGGACGTACCTATATGCGTACATTTTTTTTTTTTTTTACCAGGTATGTCGATGGCTGTTTGCAGAGTTGCGACGACGCGGACGGCTGCAACCCCGCACCGCCGCCCAAGTCTCTGGACACGACGCTGCTGATGATGTTGGTCGTGATGCCGCTCGCCGTCCGTTTCATGCCGCACGAATGGGCGCCGGACGCGTGACGACTGCTCGTGCGTGAACTTAATACCATATAGGTGTATATTTTTTGAAAAAAAAAAAATACTCGTTCGAGGTCATTCTCGGGCGTTTTCTAACGACCAGACCGACGGCAAACACGCAACGATCAATTAAACGACGGGGTGCCTTGTACATATACGTATACGATGTAACGATACATAACGCCGCCGTGGACATCAAATTTTTACCCCATCCCCCAAAAGCCCCCACGAAAACCCGTACGATACAATATCCTGTCATTATATAATTTTGTCTCCCCTTTCAACGACCAAATACAATAAGGAAACGGACGTCGAGTGGTTTGTATTCAACTTGTAACTACGTGCTTTTCGCGTGAATTGTTAATTATTATTATTATTCATTAATTATAGATTATATTAACATTATATTATATTGTAACAATTTATGTAACATGACATATCCCAGTTGAGCATATCTTACTGATGAAACTATTTCCATTTAAAAAAAAACTATTATTATATATGTAGATGATTAAATATTACGATATTAAAAAAACAAAATCATATATATTATATACTATTGTAAACATTCTATACAAATATAATATACGATATACAATATGTATATTGTATATAGATGACAAATTGCGTGTCGGACTTATTAAAATATTTGATTGTATTGCTGTATTGTAATTTGATATCACTTTTTATCTTTTCCTCGAATGTATAGTATAACAGCACTTGTTTATATTTATTTTTTTTATCCATGATATTAAAATGTCGATAAAGGGTAAATTCTTAGTGAATATTTTATATTAACGTCTGTTCACAAAGTGTTTCTTTTAAAAGTAAACACTCATTTCATCGAAAAGTATAAACGTTTCTGGAAACATTTTTAATACATGATTTGAAGTCATTGTAAAACTACATTTTTAATAAAAATTACAACTTAGGTATTATTACTATTTTTATCATTATTATTTTTTGTTTATACTTTTTCAGATGACAGCATACACTTACAGTACAATATAATTTTACATTATACTCCTAAGCGACCAAAACAGAATATTGTTTAACAATTTAACTACATAAAAATATCGAATTTCCAACGTGTGTTAATTAACATAGTTAACAAGTTAAAACCGCATGAACTTATAAAGTATAACTTAAACTAGATACTGATAAGTATTTAAAGTTTTGATACCTCAAAACAGTTTTTTGAAGTTTCGGTTTATTAAAATCTATAATGCTCCGCTTATCTAATATTTGAAATGTGTATAACCTATCACTAAAATAATTATCTAATCATTCGAAATTTAATTTTTATACATTGAAGTTCTTAGAAAAATATTTTGATTTGGGATACAAAATCAGACGCATGTATCCATCGTTTAAAAATGTAAACCCTTCAACAACTATAACGATATAAAAACAATAATACATATAGGTAGCTTATTTTTTTTATAAAATAATGTTTCGTAAAGACTTCAAATTATGTTTAAAAAATTAAATAATATATATATATATATATATTTAAAATCGGTTAATACTTTTCGGTATAATGTTAAAACAACCACCTTGTATATAAATAGCCCGCGCGACATTGCAGTGAAGTTACAAGTTAGTTACTATTTTCAGAAAATTAACTGCCGTACGAAAAACGTTAACCACGAATCGAACATATCCCGCAAAATGTATGCCATAAATATTTATTGTACATTTACAGCGTGAAACGACTGTGTACCTCTCTCCGTGTAATATATATATATATATATAGTGTAGCTCGTTCCGTGTGACGGTATTGCGTGCGTCGAAGACGAGGCGGAGCCGAATTTCTGAATGGATTTTTCTCGACATTACAGTGAAAGGTAAAACACCGAGGGTTGAAAACACAATTTAGGTCAAAACCATGGTTAGAGCTTTGACGGTGCACTAATACGCGAGTAACAGTATTATTAGCGTGGAGTTTTGTAAAAAAAAAAAAAATCTAAATATATATATAAAAATATTGATTGACAACAATAATTGCGGGAGGTTGGAACGAAACGAGCGTATACCATTGGAAAACAACTGTGTTTGTATAATACTTCCACCCCATAATATTGATTTATTATTAATATTATTCATATAACTTTTTTAACCGACGTCGACGTGATTTCATGTACATTTTAATCATACAGTTGTTCACATCGTAATGGCCAGTATATAGCACTGCTGTGGCTGAGAACGGAATAATTGTATATTACGAGGAGAGCTCTATAATATAATAATGTGGTACAACTCGGCAGGTAAGTCATAACCATTTTTCTCATATTATTAATACGCAGGTATACAATAGGTATGCGACGATGTCACGCGGTTTTCCTAAGTCTTTATATATATATATATATTGTATACCTACGTATAATTTATAGTGGTCGATATCAAGAATAAGAGCTCACCCCCTCTGCGAAGAAAATGAAACACAATTTCGGAAAGCGATATCATATTTCTATAATAGTTATTTATTGATCGCGGAAAATTCTTGTCGTGTTATTCCGGCCTTCGTGAAATATGTGTGCTACCGCAGAGATTCCGAGACCTAATGTGTTTTCCGAATCACTATACGTATCATACCTATATATAATGTCGTGTGCAGAAAAACCAGAGCAGGGCGAGACGACCGAATATATTGGCACATTCGGACTTTCCATGATGTCTCGAAATTCTCGATATTATATTGAATATGACATTTTTCCTTCAAACGCCGTAACACTTGATTGGTTTGTGATATCTAGACATTTTTAATAACTCGAATTATTTTCTCTCCCCTTGAACTCCAAAGGTTACCCGCGAGGGCAGACGGCGTATATATAATATTAATAAATGATATTATATTATAATCGATTTTCCATAATATTGTGATACGTATACAATACGACGTACAAAATTGTATACAAAAGTGATTTGTTTTGCCGCGCTGTAAATAATAATATTAATATTTGTGATGGTCACGTCGTCGGACGCTTTCGATTATGTAGTTAATTAGCGTTTTATCGTTTTTAATTATATTATAATTTTGTTCTTTATTTTATATATATATTTTTTTATATAATATTATATCGAAATTCGATTTAGATATACCAGCAATCTAATAGGTAGGTCGAAGGTATAGTTTAAATTTATAAATAGTAAATTGAATACCATCAAATCATTGAAAATCATATACCAGTTTATTATAATATTATATGTTTATCTAAAAAGTATGAAACACCATTATTTCGGTTTACATTTTAAATATAATAATAATTATTATTATTGATATAATATTGTTTAAATGCTGAGAATATTTAAATATTTCTTAATTGTATGTACAATTCATCAAAAATTTGTTACCGGGTGTCCACTTAAAAATATAGGGAATATTATAATTATTTTATACTCTGTTACAATATGCTTAGCGAGGTTTGAGTTCATATTTAATGCTCAATTTACTAAAATATTATCATTAATATTGAAATAAAAATAACGTGTTGAAAATGTGATTTAATATTATTTTCTTTTTAAAGTACAAGAAAGTCTTGAAAAAAATCTAATGATCGTAATTAAACCGAACTGTTGTTGAAACTTAAACGTTGAAGACTTATATAACACGATTTACAAATAAAATAAAAATATTCTTATCCCTACACAGATATGAATCTCGTACTTGAATTTTGCTTTCAGCAATTAAATTAATACAATTAAATTTAAAATGTATAATCGTTTGTTATGATTGTCAGTTGTAATTTTGGAGACAATCAATAATCTTCGCTTTACTGAGTTGTATAATATGTTCGCCAAATATATCGTACAATTGATAAATCGACCGTGAATTTTGTCATCGCTAAAACACTTGGCAGTTACACGTTCAATCGGATTATATTAATGAAGTGCATCATTAAAAATATTTCTAGACGCGTGTACACAACCGTTATTTCAGTGTTCAACAAATGGCAAGCGTTCAAAATAACTCAATCCATCATGGCGCAAAATAAATATAAATGAGAAAAGACTAACCGGAGACAAGCTAAAAGGTGCGAACACTGTACTTAGGCCAACACGGCACGAACAACAGATTTTTTTTCGCTACACGAATTTTTGCTCGACTTAATATTATTTTCTCCGTCTTACGAAAAACAATGGAAATAAATAGTTTTGTTCGTCTTTGAACAACACAGATGTCTTCGATAAAAATATATTATTATAGCCCTCAGCCCAATCCGAGACAACACCGACAAAGCCATCACATTTCTAAAACTTATTGATAGTATGTATACAACTCTGTCTAAGGAAACTATTGTATTATTTATGTGTAACTAATTTTTTTTTTTTTGCAATCTAATAACCTATAGTTGTTGATGTTGTAACATAAATAATAATAATACAAAAATATATATATATTATAATGCCTACACGCAACACCGAGCAGCGAAACATATATTATTATAAGTGTTGTGCGACCGTAATTTTACTCCGCTCGAATCATATGCCGAGATTTATATTTCGCGGAATTCGTTTTCTGCAGATCGACCGAGTGAACGAACGCATTAAAACTAGTATCCTAAAATTATAGAAACTATACACATACAAATTCTCAAACAAAATACGATCGAACGATGAATTCGGTGTAGACAATAATGATATTCATAAGCGTAATCACGAAAATGTACATTATGCTCCATTGCTATTTTAACAGCCCTCTCCCCCGCCCCCTAACTGAATAATATTCATTCCACATTCAAACTCCGATATCATCGCAGAGAACAATACAAGTGAATTTTTACTTGAGATTATATTGTTATTTATAGTTTATACTAGAGAAATATGTTACGCCGCGGAGATACAATAATAATTATTCTCTAGAGAAACTCGACCATCGGTGTGGGTAGGGGCGGCCATCCTTAACTAGCATTTTTTTTTTACAGGTGATGAAAACTCATTGGGTACCTATATACATTTCACAGAGAGTATACCTAAAAATTCACCGGCAAAGGGGTGGAGGTAAAATTTTACGGAGGAAATAACCACCGCCACAAGGCGGCGAGCACATTTAAGCCCGGAAATCATGTAATATCGGTGGTGACTGGTGACGGTCGCCGTCGTCGTTATTACTCCGATTTCGTATTGAAAAACAACATAGACTTCGTAGCAGTATATATTGATTCCTCGCCGTAAAACAATGAACCCGATTTCCGATCTATTGGGCCGCATTTGCGTAATTGCCCATAAAATCAGTTACTGGACAAAAACACATTGTTTTGTTTTTTTTGTATAAACAATATAAAATAGAGGCTGTCAAAAACAAATTAAATTTTTTTTTTATATTAAATCTCTGTGTTTTCGATTTTCCCACTCGATGGAATAATCAAAATTAAAAAAATTCTTTAAAATTCTTTTCGACTTTAATAAAGTAGGTAGGTACCTACGTTTAATACGTTATTGATACTTCCGCGCTAATAAATTCAACAAGTGTGATCTGTTTGTTCTTCAAGGACATATAATATTCTATCGACCAAACTAACGAAACATAACTTTGGCGATTTCATAAATTACACGTTATATGATATAGTTGTAGGTATACCCACTATATAACGTTAAAAATAAGTGACATGTCATATTGTCGTAACAACATTATATATAATATATAGGTATATTATAACTTATACGCATCCAAAAACGTAATTTTCGTTTTGTTTTTATTATTGCATTAGAATTGTTTTGAAAATGTATATCCATTTCAAACTAACTACAGTTTGTGTTTTATCGATAATACTGTATATTCAGTGTTGTTTTCAACGCTTACCCGTTGCTATTTATATATTATTACGTCTTACAATTAGACTATGTATACTTAGTGGTATCGAAAGCGATATATCTAACTTGTTATAATGCGATGTATGTGACTAATTTTGGGCGATCTACCGCAAGGCGCTAACTACGATAATCGCACGCCATTAGTAAAACAAGTTGTCCAAATTAAATTATGAGAGAAGTAGACCTCCGGAGACCGCAATACACAGTGGTAAATGACAAGCATACACGACTTTGATCAACTTGGATTTATCCGTAAAAGCGTTAATTTTATAGCCCCACAAACTGGGGGACCATATCCAGCGCATGATGAATGCGCAGGCGTATACGAAACAAAATGTGATAGAGAGTCGATGACTTCTCCTTCATGACCTATCATGCATAATATGGATTGCATATCCACGAAACTCAACGTTCAGAGATTTTCTGAATGACGCGAGACAACATTTTTTGAGTAATTTTATTATTATTTTTTTTTATGTAACAATTACAACATTTTATAAATGGTTTTTGATAAATGAATATGTTATAAGATTAGCGCATACAATATTGATACATTTTCAAAATTATTTGTAAGTATTTTTTTTCGTTTTTTTTTTTTTTGTAATATTTCAATTGAAATCGTTTATTCAGTCCGTATAAGCATATAGTCACATGCAAAACATACATCTTATAATGTCGTAAACAAAATCTAATGTGACATTATAATATATGTATCGTGTAATGATATTAATTATTGTGTTTGATGATTATACTGTACTAATGAATAATTCATACTATAGGTTCTATCGTACGCTAACGAGCTTTTAAGCATACGTGTAGGCAGGTATCTACCAATCTAGACGTGCGACCTTAGATGTTCAGTCGTCATATTTCTATAACGTTAATCATATATTATTATTATACCACCGCCGCCGCGGTATATAGTATCACATTGTAGTTGTAATAATGAAATACGAAATAATGATGATAATATGGCATTCATAGATTTTACCGAGTCTTATAATATTATTATTGTAATTATACGCGTAGTACGTCATGAATCGCTCACGGTCGTCGATGAGTTTCATGTTATTTTTGCAAAATGCTGTAATAATTCAATAATTGGGTATCCCGGCCAAGACGGAACGCGAAAGAAACACTGCGCGTGGCCGTAAAGTTACGCCCGATCGGTGTATTGTGCCGAATGCAATGTTCAAATTATATCGTCAATAGAACCCAATGATATATTATTATTATTATTAATGTTATCTAATATTATTATTGGCACAATCGCATTCTGTCACCATAATATATTATGATAATATTATATCCTATAACAATAGTAATATACACTTCATCATGATAATTATAATATACTAGCAACACTCAGACATGCATTTTGGTGGATTCTTTAAGTATAAACATTGCAATATGTAATTCTGTAATTATTTTTTATTTTTTATGTACGTCTAACGGTTTTTAACAATATAATAATTAATGTATACATGTAACAAATGAATATATATATACATATTATATTGTGTAACAATAAATAACAATAAAAGCGAAAATCTTATAAATTAAATTATATAATATTAGATGTTATGAAGATCTTAATATTGTTATAATTTATATGAATAATGAGAATAGGAAAAAAATAATAAATACAACAAAAACAAAAATCCTTTAAGAGAGAGGGTTATCATAACTTAATTGACTATTAACCAAAGACATATACCTCTCCTTATTGAGTCATCTTCTAAATAACTATTAGTTAATAGTTCTCACTGGACCTAAGTCGTAGCCAGTAGCCAGTAGGGGTGTTGCGAACGCGGAATGCGAAAACCTACGACAGTCCTGCATATATTTATATACAAATAGGCTGTAATACAGAAAAAAATTACAAAATATGTATGTAACTAATAATATAATACTTTTTGTTCTTATCAATACATAATATTATTTAAAATTGTTTTTAAAAATATTTTGACTGCCTAAGATCTAACTGATAACAATAATAACAGTGATAATAATAGTATGCTGCGATGATTATTATTTTTTTTTTTTAAATATTTATTAGAACAAAAGTTATTACGTGTAATATTTTAATCCGTACTCGGTCATTACTCATAACATTTCTAAGCTCGTTAATCACAACTCGTATTCGTATGCCTACCAATGTATTGTAGTGTCTTTGTAGTCGGTCTTGGCGCCTTTCGTCTCTATATGGATAATGAATGTTTATACTGGTGTGAATATTGTATAAAAAAAAAACACTGTAGGTAGTGCGATTATTGTATGAAAAATTCAGCGATAAATTTTCTCAAATTGAATTTTAAGGTTATAAATCACGTTGACGTGGATAATCGAATCCAGAAAAACACGCTCGTAAAGAGTGCAGTGCTTTTCTATACGCTTTATCGTACGAACGTTTCAATGCATTATATATAGGCAGGTCACTTATAAATAGTTTTATAAACTTTTGATCTGTCGTACCTACGTAGTTCGATACGCGTAATATTTTTAAGTGACCGTGCACTGCAGTATAGTATTGTATTCGAGCACTTTTTTTTAAAACGCTTTGACCATTATTTATTTTTTATCATTCTGGGCCACCCGTTTTCTCGAGAAACATTTGACGCGTTCAATCCGGCAGCTCTTTCACAAGAGTCGTATATAATTTCACGTTTTTGTTTTGTTCAAAACGATCGACTGATAACTGTACTAACGTTTTAGTAAAAATTGTGTGATTTACTAATATATTATAATGTATTATCGTAAATACAACGAATTAAAAATATTTTGATAAACTAGCCCATGCCTTTGATGTGTTGTACCTTACTTTATGCGATGAACGTAAATGTATTAAACTACGAAACGGATAGTAACTCATTTGCAACAATTTAATAGATGTGAGAAAAGTCTCTCGAGTACAACCCACCTTTATAATGTCTTATTCGTTGCCTTTATTTCAGTCAAATTAAGTGAGCAGACTTAATTGTCCATTATATGAGAGACAATACGATTTGACTGCTTATGGAGTTTAGAATTATACTCCAAAAACTATATTATATTAGGTAGGTATGTTAAAGAAAATTAAGTTAACTGAACCTAACAAATTAAAAATCTTAAACACAATTTTATTTAGGAATAAAATATTAGGATATGTAATTTTTATTAGATTTACGTCGTAATAATTTTTAATTTATCATAAAAAGTAAAAATAAATACACGTCTTAAGTACTTATAACACAATGAACATTAAAAACATTATTTAGCGATAAAAGATTACTTAAGGTATTTTGTAACAAAGATAAAACAAATATCAATTTTTTTCGATTATTGATTATATTGCTGATATATGCTGTAGGCCACTAAATAACAATTTTTCTTTAAAGACACTTCAGTTTTACATTAAAAAATATCAATTATTTATAATGATCAAATTAAGAGTGTTTGATCA
>NW_021779384.1:0-457 GCF_005508785.2 Acyrthosiphon pisum | reverse complement strand
TCAGCGGTATATAAACCACCTGGCGCCACCCTCTCGACACTTGACTTAGACTTACTTACCCAAAGCGCTGAATGGCAAATATCGGCAGGCGATTTCAACGCTAAACATCCACTGTGGTACAGCCACTCAACAAACGCTGCTGGCTGTGTTCTCTTTGATCACGTTCAACAATCGGACTATGCCATTACTGCCCCCTCCTCCCCCACACATTTTCCCACCTACGCACGTCACAGACCTGACGTACTCGACATCGCCCTCGCATGACTACCATACCCGACCCAAATCGAAAACCTCAACGAACTATCTTCCGACCATAACCCTATACTTCTTGAGACTCCGATCTCATCGTCTCCTCCTGCTACTAACCGCTTCATTAACTGGACAAAATACAAAACCATCCTTACCAACTTACCTAACTCTCCCGTACCACCGACAAATGACAAAAATTCAATTGACC
>NW_021779383.1:0-689 GCF_005508785.2 Acyrthosiphon pisum | reverse complement strand
GAAAAAAAAAAAATTTTAATGTAACTGTAAAATTCACTTTTTCAAAATGTTATAATATTTACCACCCTTTTAAGATATAAAATAATATATAATTTAACACCAAATTCGCAAAACCGGTAACAAGACATCAGCAGTTTTATAATAACAAAACTATTGTAATTTGTAATATTACGGTATAAAAAGTTAAATTTATGTGACATTATGATAATATATTCGTATACTCATGTATATTTATTTATTTATTTATCTATTTTAAGTAATAAATAAAGTAAGTAAAATAAGTATAGGTCATGTATAAGTTCAACTAATTATATATCTATATGTATAATATAATATCACAATTACATTTAAGAAAAAAAATAATAAAATATTAAAAACATGTAAAAAAAAAAAAAGAAGAGAGAAAAAAAAAAGAAGAATAGAATGAAATTTCAGCATAATCAAAATTCGCGAGCCGACAGACAACAAGACGCAACAATCATTTGAGACAAAAGGCGAATATAATATTTTAAAAGTAGACAATAAGCATAAAACCAATAATTATTAAAACAATAAGCAAATACGTTTTTCCATACGAAGACACGAAGAAGAAACTGCATTCCAAACAGAAAAAGTAGAAATAAATATAAGAGAAAAAAAAAATAATCAAATTCAAGAAAACGAAAATAAGCAAGATAATAAATACTTAC
>NW_021779382.1:0-1453 GCF_005508785.2 Acyrthosiphon pisum | reverse complement strand
GTGTGTAGATTAAACCTCTGGGAAGAAGACTGACTTATTTAGGAATGGTTAAATTTGGTTTTTTTTATACGATAGGTAAGACACATAATATCAATTGTTCAAAATAGCTTAAATTTCTTATTACTGAATATGCAACACAAAATATACAAGGTACATATTTTGGCTGTAACTGGAAGAAGACAGACTAATTTAGGAATGGTTAAATTTGGTTTTTTTTATTCATCTGATATTAGTAGTTATGTTAGGTTAGGATTTTGTATTAATTGATTATATTAATCTACCATAGGTGGAATACGACAAACTTGGTATAACTTTGATATTTTATAGTTAAATCATATACCTACGTACAAACAGCACGGGGTCCGCGATCTACCGTAGGTAGATTGCCTACCTGATAATATACTGCTGCGAATCAGAATTTTTATTTTGGGAAACGGAAAAGTTAAGATACATTTTGAAAACCATACACCGAATATTAAACAACGAATTGTACAAAGTTCGAGTCATATAGAGTTGGTACATTAAACGGGCAACGAAGTGCACGAGATCAGCTAGTTTTATATATATATATAACATACTTAGGTACATTTAATGCTTTCTACAACAACACAATTTACATATAATATGCTTCCTATAATATACATATAGTTGTTTAGATTCTATACATAGATCACTAATACTATAGATCTGCATCATTCATTTATTATTTTATCATTGTGGCTGACATATTGTGTAATAGGGTAGTGTGCGAAATCAGCGAGTCAGAAGACAAAAGCGACACGAATATAGGACGTTCTTTTAGTCTTTAGATAACGGTGCGAGTACCTACCTACACCACTTAAAAAATATAATTTGTTGAAATACCTATCATCGATCAAGATATCATGAATGTTGCTATTTTTATAGGCTTAAATACATTTTAATAAAATAATTCTTTACTGTCTTACATTTTAATAACTTACATTATTGTCATTTTCTATGACAATACTGAGTACCTATTTTATTAAAGAAAATTTCAATCCATGCACAACAAATACTACTGTTTGATTAGGTACTTATCAAGATATAAAAGCAACAAAGCAACAATTTATAAAATAATATAAATTAAGAAATGTATATTTAAAAAAAGCGGGTTAGTGGATGTTGCTTTGCTGTACAGTAGGTTACAATGTTTAATGGATTGTATTAAACTTGAATTCAATGATACAATATTATTGTATAAGAAAAACTATTCTGAGCGGAGACGGCATGTCAGTCTAGGTATAAGATATATAATATACTTATTTATAGTATTAAAAAAAAATTGACCAATAATAGGTATACAGTCTGAATACTTGTTATTATTTATTATAGCCTGTAAGTTAAATTTATTTTATAATATTGTTATTTTTTATTCGTTTCTATGGTGATAAATAAAGCCTTAAAAATTAAAATCCTATTTTTAGTGATTTTC
>NW_021779381.1:0-843 GCF_005508785.2 Acyrthosiphon pisum | reverse complement strand
TTTTTTTTTCTATGAATGTCAATAAAACTTTATTTGTTGAGTAAAAATACTTGAAAATTTAATACAAGGCTCCTTATATACTCAATACTATATTGTTACAATGACATTTGAAAAATATTAAAAATCATTAGTCACAGTTTTTTTTTTATTATCATTTAAAGTTCAAAAATTGACAAAATATGGAAAAATCACGAAAATTACCTAATTATGTTGAGTTTATAATTCGTAAAATTTTTTTTTTTTAGAACTAAGATTTTAAAATGTAATACAAGATTCCTTATAGGATAATCTACCTTTATCAAAAAAAAAAAAGTCTATTTGAAACTCAAATTAAATTTTTATGTGCGTTTGAAATTCATATTTTTACAACATTTGATATTCACTCGATTTTTTACGTAACGATTTTCTTATTTTGTTGTAATTAAAAAACGAGTGACTGTAGAAACTTGAAAATTTCACTGAATGTTTAGATTAGCATTTTCTATATACGATAAAATTTTGAAAATAATTTGACTCTTTTTGAGCTGTTTACGGACATTGTAAGTTTTCAATTTTTTTAGTTTTTTTTTCTATAAATATCAATTAAGTTTTATCTATTGAGCCAAAAAGTGTAAAAAATTAATACAGGGTTCCTGATACATTGTTACAATAGCAGTTGAAAAATATTAAAAATACATAAGCACAATTATTTTTTATAAGCATTTGAAGTTGAAATTTTGACAAAATTTATCAAATTTAAAATTGAATAATTATTTTGTAGTTAAAAAATTATAAAATGTCCAACTTTTATATCTAAGGATTGAAAATTTAAAACAAGATTCCACGTAAATATTTAACTCTGTT
>NW_021779380.1:0-444 GCF_005508785.2 Acyrthosiphon pisum | reverse complement strand
AATGGAAAAAGGATTACCCAAGGCCACTTTTGGATTCCCCAAATGTTAAAAAAAAAAACAAGACATCGTAAAATCGATACATTTATTGGTTCGCTCAGAATCTAAAATGATTTTGTAAATAAAAATGTTAACTTTTATAGCTATGGATTGAAAATTTAAAACAACGTTTCACGTAAGTATGTTATTCTGTAACCAAACTATCTCAATAATATAAAAACAATTTTTTTTTAATTTGGACCAAAATTACATATTATAATTATGAATAACCAAGTATAACAATTTTAGTTATTTTGTTGTAAATTTATAATAATTCAACTTTCGGTAATGTAAAAATAATAAGTAATGACATTATAAATATAATATAAAATATCCACACTGACATACCGTCTCCGCTCATAATCGTTTTCGTATACAATTATATTATATCATTGAATTCAAATTTAA
>NW_021779379.1:0-803 GCF_005508785.2 Acyrthosiphon pisum | reverse complement strand
TACCATGTGCTCTCAAGATCCTACATCCGTAGCAAATGTACATAAAGTCATATCGCCACCCGAATGTAATTTACGTTAATGAGCATTCTGTTGTGGTGAACACTTGTGTACCAAAAATGGGTGTTAAATATTCTACATTCGTAGCAAGAGTACATATAGTCAATTCGCCAACCGAATGTAATTTACAGTGATGAACATTTATTATTACACATTTATACCTTGAAAACAGCTCTTAGAATCCCTACATTCGTGACAAGAGTACATGTAGTCAATTCGCCACCCGAATGTAATTTAAGTTAAATGAGCTCTTACTACTATACTTATATTCTAAAAATATTGCTATGTTCGTGTTCAAAGTGTAATTGTGTAATAATAATGTGTTTAACGGGATTATGATATGATGATAGTCACAGAACTTTATGATTTTAAAGATCAATAGGTAGGTGAATAGGAAAAAGTAAACAATGTGAATTTGCCTGATAGAGAGACAACTGGTTCAGACAGTCATAATGAATGCTGAGACAATCCAACATACATATACTGTATACGCAGATACGCACAACTATAAGCACTCCTTTGAACAGTGTCGTGAAGTTGACTGGCGTGGACCTTGTACATGGGTCTTCTTCTGAAAGGTACTGGTGACGAGTCTATTCTGTAAGGTCCTTATATAATGTGGCTCTGGTGTACGTGATGTTTTTTTCTTATTTTAGGCGGTGCGACAAAGGTGTCACTGGTAATTTATTGTTTTGTTTTGACACGAACGTCTTGATTGGAAAATTGTCGAGGGGGTCTCGTAGAAT
>NW_021779378.1:0-847 GCF_005508785.2 Acyrthosiphon pisum | reverse complement strand
GCTGACGATAAAACACACACAAAAGAAAAAAGGTCAGGTTACAGGTAGCTGGTAAACCTACTATCGCGGTCGGCACGGGAATATCCGAAATACATCATGCAAATAAGCATGTAAATTTAAATTTAATACTAAAAAATTAATTCCGAACATTTTCTTACTCACTCGCCTTTTAAACCTTCTCTGGACTTCTACAAATAATTTAAGACCAAAATGAGCTAAATCGGTCCAGCCGTTCTCGAGTTTTAGCGAGACTAACAAACAGAATTAGTTTTAAATATATAGAGATTACTATAACTATTGTAATACTCGGATTATCATAAAGTAAACTCTGAAAAATAACGTACATGTCCCCAACCCCTCATCAAAAGAAAATCTCGAAAATATCTATCCAAATATTTAGTACGTCATTTGTATGAATTTGTTTGACGGTTCTTAGAATTTGTACGACACCAGTATTCAAGCAATATCGGAAATTCAGATTGTCTCCAGCCCCCCTAATATAAATAATTAAGTATTCATATATTTTATACTGCAAGATTCAAGAACTCAATTTGTATGAATTTGTATGACCATTTTTGGAATTTGTATGCGACCCTCTCCCGAGTTATAATTAAAAAACCAATTTTCCCGTGTCTCCCGCCCCCCCTTCAACGGAATTTTTTTATTTTTCCTACGCGAAACAATTAAACAATATTTGTATGAATTTGTATGACCATTTTTGGAATTTGTATGCGACCCCCTCCCGAGTTATAATTAAAAAACAAATTTTCCCGTGCCCCCCGTCCTCCTTCATCGGAATTTTTTATCTTTTCCTACGTGAAACAAATAAACGCTATTTGTATCAATT
>NW_021779377.1:0-1007 GCF_005508785.2 Acyrthosiphon pisum | reverse complement strand
CATCACGCAGAGGATTTAGTTAAACTTAGTCAAACCCAAGAATGTGCCCAAAAAGAAATCTATCAAGAAACCCAAAGAAACCATACACTCCATTCCCACCAGCTCCAGCAGAGAGTAAAATAGACAAATTATTAGAGTCAGGTGAGTACTTCTTAAAGAAGATGAGAAACAAAAGAGGAAAAAGAAAGTCAAAGAAGACAAGCAGAAGGAAGCTAAAATTAAAAGAGAAGCAAAACGTAATATGGCATTCATTCCTCCTGTTGAATAAAAATTTAAAACAAAATTATAAATGTATATACATAAAAATATGATTTTTGATTTTATTATTTTAAAATATAATTTGAAAGTTGACTACCGTGATCATTTCATATTTTTTACCCTAACTTATGATTAGTTGGGCACTGCAACGCCATTAATTTTGCAGATCTTCTATTTTTAATATAAGTTGGAAGATTTCTCATGTTTGATAATAGGTATTATATTAAGACCAACAAATCTAAATGTCAACTGGTGCATGTAATTTTGCAATATTATGCACTTATAAGAAGGACACAACACATTCTGGTGAGACATCCTCTTTTTAAAATAAAACAATATTTAAACATTGCTTTTTTTTCAGAATACAAACAGTGTTAGGTATCTGATTCGGAATCATTTGAATAATTTCTTGAATTCTTGAACGAAAAAACAGAATTTAGTTATATACTTACATATTGTCGCCGTCGTGCAAAAGGTGACCAAGTGAAATAATATGGCCAAATATAGTTACCATAGTCCTCCTTCAACCGTAGAAAAAACGACTAAGTAAAAATGTTAAATATATACCAAGTTATGGGCTGTTGTATTTTTACCAAGTGTTTAATTTCCAGACCATTATGAATATTCAATTGTAGTTTCCCAACAAAGTTCAAATTTCATTTAGACACTTTTTGCACGACGGCGACGATATATTATATCAATTAAATGTTGATTTAATATTTTGTTGAACACAGGTATAAATAACAAGT
>NW_021779376.1:0-953 GCF_005508785.2 Acyrthosiphon pisum | reverse complement strand
TGCCTATACTAAACAACACGATAAGGCCCGGCCTCAATATTACAAAACAATATTATTTTCACCGAATAAATAAAAAACTTTCATATATATAAATATAAAAATGATAGTAAGTATTTAATTTTAAAACACAAGTCTTAGGAGGGATGTGTTATTCTGCACAAAATAAGTAGAGGGATGAAAAATGTAAGTTCAAAAAAGTATAGGGATGCCATCCCCCCGTATCCCCCCCCACTTCGACCACTGGCCTTCACACTGCGTCGTGTTGTGAATTTGTGTCTTTTTATGACTTACTCACTCAATAAGAAGGCAACAACATTTCGGTAACACGTTGAATATATTTCAATATTATATTCTACGCAATGCAGTTAAAAATAAAAGTGCCTTTAGATTTTGAATTAGATCCTTATTCTAGTGTTAGATAGTTGATGGACAGTTTTACTTTGATACTTGACTAAAAGTACATTTTGAAAGCTATTTCATTACTGCTAATTAGTAGAGAGATTCACCAAACTTCATGTAATGGCCTCGAAGACTTGGTTTGCAATGGATAATGACTCCGACTGGAAAGATCGGAAAATCGTTAAAAAACGACAAAATTATAATTTTAAAGGTTCATATACAAGAATAACAGTTTTAATTAATTTCAGAAAATGTATATCATATTATATTGCCAAACACATATTATTTTTAATTTTTTCAAATTGGTTTTATTGCCAATAACAGCAGCAGATGTCAGGATTATTATTTTCACAATATTGTGGAAAAACCATAGAACTTATACTGTGTGTATAAGGTCTATGGGAAAAACTGATAATTGTGATTTTTAAGGAAAAGAATATTTAAGTGGTGAATAGTGATTTTTTTTTATGGGATGATATACTATAGTACTATACGAATATGATAGGGCACTAGAGTCCAAACGATACAAGATCTATCGTTACGCTTTTCACCAG
>NW_021779375.1:2773-4650 GCF_005508785.2 Acyrthosiphon pisum | reverse complement strand
CCACGCGAAATTTCCTCGCGCCAAAGTGACCAGCGCCAATATATGTCCTCACGCCGAAACGGTTGTGCCGAAATGTCCTAGACCTTTCAGATGTCCAGTGGCGCCTGGCCAGGTCGGCGAGATGGTGATCGCCGACTGGGCCCTATTCTAAAAGGCCCCTTGTACGGAGCCGGATTATTAGGATTTGTGGGGGGGGGGAGTTGGGTTTAAAAAAACTACAACACGTCAACTATTACCTATTTTCAGTAATTTAAGATTCTTAATAATAAGATTAGTAATCTTATGATTATATTGAATTGAGTACCTAATGAACTAATGACTTAACGTAAATTGTACAGGCAGTGAACGTAGTGCCTTGATTTGAAATTTATGTCGATTGTCGGTTGATAAAAATAGTACCTATACCTATTTCTCAGTAAAATCGCTCGGACGATCACACGACCACAATAATGTATTAAATAAATAACATTAGTTATTACCCTTCGCTCGCGTGATGTATATCTTATTAAATTAATACTAGATGATGTTCGATACCTAAATATAAAAATATTTTTCTTGATTTTATTTTATTAATCTTTATCGCAATGATGTGTTCGCAAGTCGTGTTATATATTAGTGTTGAACACCAAGACGCCGACTGGCTCGGGCCTAATAAAATTACAATCTTATCAGCTACAACGATACAATCTACAGGTAATATATTTAAATGTTTATTATAATATTCAATCAGTTTAAGGGATTGGGAATATTGGGTATTCGTACATTTTAAGTAAACAATAAAGAAAATAATGTGATTGGTTTAAATATATTATTATTATCAAGTATTATAAATTCGGCAACTTACAACTAGTTTCATTGTTATGCATATGTTATTGGATAAATATTAATACTATTAAATATTCATCCATGATCATAATTTGTGTTTAATTTAATTAATTGTCATGTGTTCAAATTTCATAAATATATTTTAATTATTTACCTTTTTGCTATAGCCAAATAGGCAATCCTTAGAATAAATTTATTGAAAAAAATATGTTCAAGGGCCCGTATCTTTCTAGTTGTACCTAAATGGAAGGGCCCTTTTTTATTTAGCCGACCAAGAAATGTGTGCCCAGGCCGCCACTGCAAATGTCATTGCACCCGATACCCCTGTACTCTGTCTACGGAGTCGCTTTCTTTCTTTCTACGCAATATAATAAAAATGCATATGCCATGTAATAAACCGACTGAGTCGTTTTATTTATTTCTCACAAAAACAATTACACACACAATAGTGGGTCTATGACATTCCAGCACCTGTTCAGAGTACAGTGATATCAGGTATCATTTGGGTGCAATGACATCCGAGTATTATAAATGATGAAAAACGCTGACGCACGCGTTCAAAGCCACTTAGTGTGTAATGGATTTTAATTATAATATTTATATAATATTTAATATTTTACTTTTAATAATGTAATTATATCATACCCGCAGTGCACAAATATAGATAATCGTAATTTAAAAACATTAGGAATTAGCGGGGAAGGGGCTAATACGTTTAGGTCGGAAACGGTGTGTTGTCGTAATATGCTGATATCACTGCGAATGGCGATTTTAATATTATTATAATTTATAATATGATACATTATGTCGTCCGTTGCAATATTACTTTTTATCTTTTATTATTCTTTCTTTGTGCATCATAATATGCAAACAAGTTTTTCCCACGGTAAATATAGGTAGTAAAAACATAAATCGACAAAAAAAATTTTCGATTTTTTTATCCTACTTTTTGAGAATGATACATTTTAGTGTTACAACTATTCCGCCGAGGACAACGGGGCAGAAAACCAAAAAGCGGGACTTATATTATTTATATGATGACAATGTAGTGC
>NW_021779375.1:0-856 GCF_005508785.2 Acyrthosiphon pisum | reverse complement strand
AAACAAGTTTTCGATGGGTAAAATTTTTTTTCGGTAGGTAGGTATTTTTGTAAAAATGAATAGAAATATATTAATTTTTTTGGTATGTCTGTCAGGAGAACTATAATAGACTCTACTGTATATAATATATAATGTCTATGCAGCACGTTAAATATTACTTTTATTAAAATGCATGATCATTTTAAATTAAAATTTATATCTTCGATGCATTAAATGTTTTAATTATATGTCTTCAGACTATAGAAATTACAAATTTGAAGTGAAAATAAATTGTAAAATAATATTTCTGAAAATTACCGAAAAATTGAGAAAATCGGGAGATTGTCCATACTGTCCGTATTAATTGCTACTCTAATTTGTAATTGTGTGGTTGATGCATTAAAATGTGAATTCTACGATCACACAATCTGTGACCGTTCACACAACAAAAATTGCACAGATGATCAGTACTTCAGAAAAAGAGCAGCCGTATTGTAGAATATATCCAAAAAAATATTAATCAAATTTTTAATTTATTATTTTCAGTGTTAAAAAATAAAAATAATTTTTTGTATAATATATGTGTAGCGCAAGTGACTATTAATCATATATAAAACAATTTAAATATTCATTAGAACAAAAGTTATAAGCAAAGTTTATTATACCTAACTAAAATTACAACTTATCCAAACCTTTATTAATTATGAATATATATTTACATTTAAATAATAAAAAATTAAAACAATGTTACATAATATTCTTTCATGAACACATTAGACACTAACCTTTATATACATAATACATAGGTAATTAAATAAGTAAACTATAAATACAACTAGAATAAAATTACTATTTTATTAAACTTTTATAAATTACT
>NW_021779374.1:0-768 GCF_005508785.2 Acyrthosiphon pisum | reverse complement strand
AATAATAAATAATAATAATAAAATCTAGCAATAGCAAAGCATTGACAGCTAGTTGCATATAAAATCTAAATAGAATAAAAAAACCTTACTTAATTGAAAAAATAAATACTTGCAAATAAAAAGCTATATCGATTGGTACGATTTTCAAAACATTGTGTTGTCTCAGTCTTACAAATGTACAACATAGTAAAAACTGTTTTGCGCGGAATAGAACCACTCCGCCTGTAGTGATAGTTAAGACTCCAAATTGATATAAAATGTAGTTCAGAACATTATCTGTGAAATTTCGTTTTAATTTTTCGATATCACTTATACGTAATAATAAAAACGATATTTCACAGCCAAATGTCTTCTTTTTATGTGGTGAAAATTTCGTTTCTTAGTCGTTATGATACTGCTGTAGCCTTCATGGTTCTTTCCTGCTCAAAACAGTTTTAGCTATATTTTAGACATAGGTACCCAAGCTACATTTTTGAATACAAATTAATTTAAAAAACGTGGGAAAGTGGGTGTCGCTCTGCTGTACAGTAGGTTACAAGTAGGTCAATGTAATGGATAGTTTTAAATTTGAATTCAATGATATAATATCATTCTATAAGAAAAACGATTCTGAGCGGAGACCAGTCAGCCTATGATATTACCAAGTATATTTGATGATATTTATGTGAATAAAGTAATCTATATTATATTTACGTAAAACCTTGTATTACATTTTAAATTTGATAAATTTTGTCAAAATTCAAACTTTAAATAGTTATAAAAATAATG
>NW_021779373.1:0-827 GCF_005508785.2 Acyrthosiphon pisum | reverse complement strand
ATGTATACTTTAATGTACCTACTTAGTAGTATCAGTTTTTAATAGATATATAGGTACACATAAAATAATTGTAATTACTATAATATACACAGTGATATTTTAATTTTTATGTGAGATATGACTTATGATATTTTTTAAATATTTATGTTTTACATGCTTATAACTTGCTTAGTTAATTACTTCAAAAATCCCTTTAGAAAATACAGATAATTTACTCCCCTATGTGGTTGATAACTAATCAATTTATTCTAATATAACAGTAATATAAAAGCTAACCACACCACATTCGAACTTACAAACTCCTGGAGAGCATCTAAGAACCGAAACCATTAGTGGAACCATTATATTTTTCACAATCAGAATTCATTTACATAAACAATAACTTTCTTGGTTCTATTATGATTTTATTGGTTTTAAGAAATAACTGAACATTTTCTTTAAATTTAGTTTTATTTTAACAAATTTAGCCGACAGTGATTATTTTTATCTATAAAATATTTTGTGTTGCAATTCTGCACTCGTACCATAACGAACGTAGGTACAAAAAACAATAATGTGTTTTTCCAACGAGTCATTTTTAAATACTTTCAAATAATAAGTTATTTAGGTGATAATTTGTTTTGCACAAAATACGGGCTTATCAATAAAATGCATTATCGAATGATTTCAGTTTAGCCTAAACTACATCCTTGGAAAGTATCTACATAGAAATAGGCGGAGGTAATGGGTATTACCAAAACGTCCAAAACTACGAAAACAATTATTATAATGTAAAATTACATTAATTTGAATTACTGAAGTAAACAATTGATCTAGATTATAGAGAC
>NW_021779372.1:0-793 GCF_005508785.2 Acyrthosiphon pisum | reverse complement strand
AATTGGATGTGTGTGGCTGATCGTAGGGTTTACCTGTACTGTATGTAATAGCTTGCGATTGTCAGTGTAGGCCTCAAAAATAACTGAACAATCGTTATGGGTTAGGTGTCAGTTGTTTTCACGCGTTACAACCCGTAGGTACCTGGGGGCTGGTATACCTATAGTATGGTTTTTGGTAGTGAGTCTGTCCGTATCACTGTCCTCTTTTATCCTTTAATAATGCATTTATTCTAATCCTGGTTTTTTGATATTTGAATAACTCTAAAACACCATATTTTTAAATACTAAGATCTTTTATAGTATAAATAATATATAATAATACTAGCTGAACCCGTGCACTTCGTTGCCCATTATAGTGTACCAACTATATGTGACTCAAACTTTGTTAAATTCGTTATTTAATATTCGGTGTATGGTTTCAAAATTAATCTTAACTTTTCCGTTGCTCGGAATAAAAATTCTGGTTTGTAGCAGTACATTATCAGGTAGGCAAGTTACCTGCGGTAGATGGCGGACCCCGTGCTGTATGTATGTTAGTGTATGATTTACTCTGTATCAAAGTTATATCAAGTTTGTCGTATTCTACCTATGGTGGATTGATATAATCAATTAATACAAAATTCTAACCTAACCTAACCGTACTAAAATCAGATGAATAAACGCAAACGCATACAAAAAAATTCATTCAAATCGGTCTACCCATTTAGGAGGAGTTCAGTCACAACACACGTACAGTAGAATTATTGCACTTAGCAATACATTCTGCGATTCATTTTTATATTATATGAAATCA
>NW_021779371.1:0-810 GCF_005508785.2 Acyrthosiphon pisum | reverse complement strand
ACCTTGGTATCATATAAATCTATTGATACGGTTTGCGACGACAGCGAAGCAGTAAACTTTCCCACAGAGTTTTTGAACTCACTGGATTTGCCAGGCATGCCACCGCATAATTTACAATTAAAGGTTGGATCTCCAATTATCATGCTTCATAATTTGAACCCGCCCCGGTTGTGCAACGATACGCGATTAGTCATTCAAAAATTAATGAAAAACGTGATCGAAGCCAGGATTTTAAATGGCAAGTTCAGAGGTGAAAATATACTCATACCACGGATTCCTATTATACCTACTAATGTGCCAATTCAATTCAAACGTATTCAGTTTCCGATTAGATTGGCATTTGCAATGACTATCAACAAATCCCAAGGTCAAACGATGTCTGTTTGTGGATTAGATTTGAGAACACCATGTTTTTCACACGGACAATTATACGTGGCATGCTCTCGAGTGGGTAAACCATCCAGTTTGTTTGTGTTAGCTAATGATGGACTAACAAAAAATATTGTTCACGCTATTGCATTAAGAGATTGATATTGTTTAATAGTGTTACTGTCGTAATTGTTTATTTAATGATATATAATTTTACGGAATAAAATTATAATAACTTAAAAATAATGTTTGCCTTTTGTTATTTTTATATTCCCTCATCGTTTACAGCGCTCCATGCTTATTTCACGCATATACCACATTCTTACATACATACAATATACACATTCTAACATAGATACATACTTCCAATAAGTAAGCTATTTTTTGTCTACACTAGAAATTACTAGGAAATTATTCATATGGCAAAACAACGTTTGCCGG
>NW_021779370.1:0-1292 GCF_005508785.2 Acyrthosiphon pisum | reverse complement strand
TGTACCAAATTTTAAAAGCTTAGTTATAAAAGAAAAAAATTTTACGATTTTTCAACCACAAAATTACTTGCAAATTTTTCGCAATTTTGACATATTTCGTATAAATTTAAACTTTAAGCACTTATAAAAAAAAATTGTGACTAACGATTTTGGATTTTTTTTTATCACTGTGAGAACAACTTATAAGAAACCTTGTATTAAATTTTCAAAGTTTTCTATCCAACCAAAAATTTTTTGTCGTTATTTTAAAAAAAAATACTTAGAAAAATTGAAAATTTCATTTGTCTATAAATAGCTCAAAAAAAGTCGAAACACTTTGAAAATTTAACCCTGTATAGACAACGCTAATATAAACATCTGTTGCAAATTTCAAGTGCTTACAATAATTATTTTTTGAGTTACAGTAAAATTAAGTTTTCGTTTTTGTCAAAAATTGGTTTTGCGTAAAAATTCGCGTTTTTCCGTTATTTTTTTAAGGTTTTTCCTGCCGCTTTTGAAAAGTATTGGGAAATTTTCACTTTTGACCCCCCAAAGTACCAACTAGATTCACTTTCCTTTCAGAAAAGGTACAACTTTTGAAAATC
The DNA here is from genome assembly GCF_005508785.2 of Acyrthosiphon pisum. Lineage (NCBI taxonomy): Eukaryota > Metazoa > Arthropoda > Insecta > Hemiptera > Aphididae > Acyrthosiphon > Acyrthosiphon pisum. Next base: position 708 of record NW_021779370.1, on the reverse strand, counting down.
GAAGCATTTTTACTGCTCCAAAAGTTGTCGTCAGACACAAAAAAAAAAAAAAAAACAAAAAAAAAAAAAAACACACATCATTGTAAAATCAATACATTCATCACTTCGTTCAGAATCTAAAAGCCCAGAAATAGAAATAGAAATATGAACACATGTATACCCTACTCCTAATGACCTAATTAGTAATTACCATATACCTTTTTTTTTTTTTTTTATTGTTTAAAATACATCTACAATCTATACAGTTATTTGTACAATAATTAGATTTGATAAAGGATAGAATATAAAATTAACGGCGAATAATAGGATTGGGAATTTATCCATTGATAACACCCAGCACGTGCGTTAGCTATTGACTAATGATTATTAATTAATAATGTAAGAGATCCCTACACCATTTTCTTTTTAGTCTACGACGAGGGTTGTCGGGTAGAGTTTTAGATGAAAATTTTTTGATTAGTGGATTAGTGTGTGATTGGAGTTTATTATGAAATCTAATGTAGTATGTTTTAGAGATTTGATTTAGGGTTTGTATTTTTAAGTCTTTGAGGAGGTTGGAATTTGTTATGTACCAATAAGCAGAGGAAACTAGACGGAGACAGATGGACTGGAAGGCTTGTATTGATCTGGTGTTGGAGGGTTTAGCGGCTCCCCATAATTGAATGCCGTATGTCCATAGCGGCCTGAGTAGGGACTTGTAAATTAGTA
>NW_021779369.1:0-1357 GCF_005508785.2 Acyrthosiphon pisum | reverse complement strand
AAAATAATAGAAGGAATCACTCGAATATAGATAGTCATTATCTAGGAAGAGTATAGGAAGTCTTGATAATATATCATTCTAGGAACAAATCGACGAGGATGAAAGTAGTGACCACGGAAAATACATCATAGATAGGTGACTAGTAAATAAACAGGTTTAAAAATAAGCAATAATTGGAAAGGTACATTTCTAAGCAAGGGGTATAATAATATAGGCATAGTATACAGATGCAGCTAAAAATATATACGTATAACAAAATTATCAAGATTTTAAAACGGCATAATACATTATAATCACACACATATTCGCCAAGAGATTATATTTTAAACTAATTCTAGTGCATTATATTATATTGTATGTTTATATAATAAAATAGTATATACATAATGGCGCATATAATGCACAGCAGATAATCAATGAGGACCCCGATGAGAGACACCTCAAAACTGCCTGTCTTCAGTCGTGTTCCATCCATACAAACTGGACAGTACAACTTTTAGCATATAAATAATGATATATTTTATATTAGGTACTATAGTATATAGTATATAAACTATAAAATGTTACGAGACCTTATACTCAGATACAAATGACTAAATATATATATATATGCCTTATTAAAATATATAAAATGCCTTATTGGCTGTACAATAAATATCAATACCCATTGTTGAGTAAAAAAGCAATGGAAATTTTAATTCAATTTTCAACAACGTATTTATATGAAAAAAAAAACGTTTTCATCTGTCACATCTATAAAGACACGGTACCGGTCTCAGCTAGAAATAAGTAAAGCTCTAAGACATGCAGTAACTACATCGGAGCCAAAATTGCACGTAATGCTTCAAAACAAACAGGAAAAAATATCGCATTAAAACTTGTTTAATACAAAACAGTTTTAAATTAAGCCAACTTCTTTTTGTAATCAATAATAATTAAACTAACTTAAATAATTCTGTCACTTATAATAAAACCCTTTATTGATATTTTATAAGATATGCGTTAATATTATTTCTTTTTAACTTGGTATTTCAGACATGAGTATAAAACAAAAGTGGTCCGTAGAATTTAGAGTTATGGATTTAGTAGTCCGCGGGGTCCAAAACGTTGGCGACCGCTGGTCTAACTACCGAAAATACAGTCTACAGTTTTCTTCGAACCTACAGAAACGTCTTATGCTGTCCAAACTATAACGTTTTATAAATGTTTTAGTAGTTAAATGATTATCTTCGCCTAACGACCAAATTGTTCTTATTCAATGATTCTAAGATCTCTTAGTTTATTATCTACTTGTCAGTTATACATATCATAACCTGTAATGATGTATGAGTACATTATGATTTAAATAATACATAAT
>NW_021779368.1:0-1151 GCF_005508785.2 Acyrthosiphon pisum | reverse complement strand
GGATGTATACCATAGAGTAATATACTATAATATTACTCTATGATGTATACCAAATACTAGGTTGTTATGGATCACGTTATCACAATACGTTGAGTAGATAACTGATAAATATTTTATTTGATTAAATCATTAAAAAAAATATAATATTATGTAGGTATGAGGTAGGATAATCTAAACTAAACGGTCAACATTGAAGTATTTTTGGTGATGTTGGAATTGTTTTCAAGTTTGTCATATTATCATTAAACAATAAGCATAGTTATACCTAGAGTATGCAAATTTATGTGTAAATACAACCATTAGAAGATTTATAATAGTATCCAGTTCATCTCAAATATAAAACAACATAAATTAAATGTTTGATTTTATCAAAACAAATAAAAAAAATGTAAATAGTAAATAATAGCTCATAAAAAAAAAATCTTGGTTGTAATTAGCCAGGTACCTACCTAATATTAATGTTTTAGATTTAGTGATTTAGTTAATTAGGAATTTCATGTATTGAATATTAAGGATTTTTAAAGATCTTTAATAATATAGAAATTTAATAAATACCTACCTATTACAATAATCTTAGCAGAAAAATAAGGATATCCTATAATTTTTTTGTGGCTTGAATATTTGTAGATATGTTACGTCCCAACTGACGTCGATACATACACCAACGCAGAGATGAACACTTGATGTATTATGTTATATTTGAGTGTTTATTAACAAGTACAAAATTACAATATTATAAATATATGACTGTGAGTGGTGTTACGACCTGCCTCTAAGTGTCTTATGTGTATTGCAAATATATGACAGTGAGTGGTGTTACAACCTGCCTCTGAGTGTCTTATGTGTCCCTAACCGTCTGACGAGCTCTTGTCATGGGCTCGTATATATATGATCGGATCCTTTGGAGTGGGTGGTTGTTGTAGTGGCCAAATCCGGTCATGAGACAGAGTCCTGGTCTCGACTTGGTATGCTGGACGACTCGCATCCTCTGTATGTGTGTTGACATTCCCGAGGAGATACGTGTGACGATGCTTTTATGGTTCGATTGTTTCATACTATGCTTTTGCAACGATCTCCGCGTGATATAATATACTAATGGTCTTATTAGTTACATCCGTTAGATATTGCTAAGAACGTGCGATACGCTATAC
>NW_021779367.1:0-1205 GCF_005508785.2 Acyrthosiphon pisum | reverse complement strand
TTCCTAGTATATCGTTTCAAAGGCAGTTGAATAAAATTAAAAATCCATAGTCACAATTTTTTTTTATAAGCATCTAAAGTTCAAATATTAACAAAATACGTAAAAATGACGAAAATTTGCAAATTATTTTAAGTTAGAAATTCATGAAAATTTTCTTTTTAAATCTAAATATTATATCTTAATCGGTAGACCCAGGTGCCCAGGTGAGGATCGCCCACCCCCACCTTAGCCAGTCTGCCCATGAGTACCTTATGTCGTAAACTTCATTCAGTGCAACTGCAAGTTGCCAAATGTCAAGGGGTTGTCCTGGAAATCTTCGACGTCTCATCTTTCTCTCATTCACATATATAGAATACGCATTAATGACGTATATATATAGTCGTATATATTATATACGTATGCATGTAGTTTGCAAGCGAATCGAACGTACAATAGGCATATACATATTATATGTTTAGTTTCGTGTTATACTGTAAATAACATTGCTGAAATATTTTATTATTAACTAGCTGCCTGACTTTCCTCCGGAAGAAATGATTTTTTTATAATTTAATTTAAAAACATAAGACTATTTTTTGGTTATACAAATAATATAATATAATTTCATATTGTAGTTATTGTTATTGCTAATTTCTGAAAATGATATATCCTACATTTTGAATTCAACCACTGGAGTGGTAAATTTTAATCTTTTTATTATAGAATAGAGATAAGGTAGAAAAATATGTAACAATAAATTATTTGTTCAATGAATAATATATATTTCAAATAGAAAAATGCAAGTGCAAACAAATAAAAATCCTATCATAATTGTTTTACTATATAAGTAGTGTCATACGTCTCTAATATCTATAGTACGTATACATTAAAATAATAAAATATATAAGTTCCTATTCAGTAATTGTATATACAATATATAAGTATGACAATGAGTATGCACCAGCAGTACCTATAAGTAATAAAGTGCAATCTACTGTTTTTGTAATTATAAAAATATTATATAAATGCAATTTTTAAAGAATTCTTCTCAACCATCAGTTAAAAATAGATCGAATTTTTTGATTACGTATACCTTTGTATTAATCTACTGTAACACATATTATAATAAAATACGTTTTTTTTCTGTCGATTATTGTCGTCATTGCCGAAAAATGCTTTCATGCGTATGATTTGACGTGGTAAACTAAAACGAAGAAAGTCTAATA
>NW_021779366.1:0-701 GCF_005508785.2 Acyrthosiphon pisum | reverse complement strand
TCCGGCGCCTCGTCTGTACGCCGGGCACATGCGTGGTTTGTAATCCAGGTTGGCCAGCTGTAGTGCCCACCTGGTTAATTTTGAGTTTGTGTTTTTGGCTCGGTGGAGCCATGTGAGTGCTGAGTTGTCTGTGTAGGTATAGGTCAAAACGGCGGGCCTCCAGGTATGGTCTAAACTTATCGGTTGCCCAGATTATCGCGAGGCACTCGCGTTCTACCGCGGCGTACCTTGTTTGCGTATCACTAAACTTTTTGCTTGCGTAGGCGATTATCCGCCTTTCATCCGGGCTGTCCCCCGTTGGAAAAGGACGGCACCAGCTCCTATCTCGCTAGCATCGGTCTGTAAGCAAAACGGTTTTCCGTAATCCGGCGTCGATAGTTTTGGCGAATCGTACAGGGCGCGTTTTATTTTTGTAAATGCCGCCTGTTCGGTTTCGGTCCACGACCATTTGGTCCCCTGTTTGAGCCTATTCGTTAGGGGTGCTATGGTGTCCGCGTAGTTGTCCACAAACTGGCTGTACCAGTTGCAAACACCCAGGAACTTCCGTAGGTCCTTCAATTTGATTGGTTGGTGGGTAATAAATAATGCCCTCTAGTTTCTCCGGTTGTTTATCTATCCCTTCGGAGGTGACTAGGTGTCCGAGAAATGAGATTTCGGTTGCTACGAATCTGCACTTCTCAGGGTTGCATGTCAGCCCGTGT
>NW_021779365.1:0-923 GCF_005508785.2 Acyrthosiphon pisum | reverse complement strand
CCGTCAATTACAATCGATATATGAATCAAATTTAAAGAAACTTTGTCATCAACTGATAAGGTTTTGGTTATCCTGCCCATGTTAATTCGTGATTATTATGCATGTAGTCAAAAAAAAGTCAAAATACCAAAGCCTGATTATAAACACGGATTATTATCTGTAGATTTGGATTACTTAATTTATTTTTAGATTCTGAGTGGAACGATGAATGTATTGATTTTACAATGATGTGTGTTTTTTTTTTAATTTTTTTTTAAATTTTTTTTTTTTGTGTCTGTGTACACGATAAGTAGTCGAAATAATGCTTCGATTTTCAACTTCAGTATCTTGTTCGATTGGAAAGTGAATATCGTTGGTGCATTGGGGAGGTCAAAATTTAAAATTACCAGTAATTTTCAAAAGCGCCAAGAAAAACCAAAGAAAAATTAAGGAAAAATGGGAATTTTTACGCAAAATCGATTTTTCACAAAATTGAATTTGGTTTTTGGTGTAACTTTAAAAAAAATGACCGTAGATACATGAAATTTTGACTGAATGTTTATATTATCATTTTCTGTGCACCATAACATTTTCAAAATATTTTGACTTATTTTGAGCTCTTTACGGACATTGTCCGTTTTCATTTTTTTCTTAGTTTTTTTTCTAAAAATATAAATACAATTTTATTTGTTGATTAAAAAAGCTTGAAAATTTAATAAAAGGCTCCTAGTATATTGTTTCAAAAGCAGATGAAAAATATTAAAAATCCCTAGTCACAGTTTTTTTTTATAAGCATTTAAAGTTCAAAAATTGACAAAATATGGAAAAATCACGAAAATTAGCAAATTATTTTGAGTTAAGAATTCGTAAAAATTTTTCTTTTTAAATCTAAGATTTTATAATGTAATACAAGATTCCTTATAAGATTATCTACCTTTATCAAA
>NW_021779364.1:64462-65514 GCF_005508785.2 Acyrthosiphon pisum | reverse complement strand
TAATATTCTGACGACGGCAATATAGCATCAAACAGTAAAAAAAAAAAATATAAATGATTTCTTTTCAACAGTAGCAAAAGCAAAGCCAAATAGTATCCGGGTAAGTTATTTCATGATATTATTGTATTTATTGTAATTTTGTAGTTATGCAGGTATAGAATAAATAAGTATAGCGCAATTATTATTTACAGTTCCTTAGAAGTGACAACAAACAAAATATTAATGATCCAACAAGTAATCAGACTGAAATAATTCAAACTGATGATGTTAATACAAATAATACTGAAGCTGAATCTACCAATAATTGTGTAACACGGGTAAAAAAATCACATTACATTTTATATTATCTTATATATTTAGGAAATTGATTTACTATATTTTTAACGGGAATGTATATAAAAAAGTTTATATTATGATCAATAAATTAACAACATATTAAGCTACAGCTACCTAAACATTTGCTTCATTATACAAATTATTTTTAATTTAAATTGTATTTTATATATTTTATAGCACTTATTGTTAGATCTTTCTTAAATTAAATAATAGTTGTATAAACTGTTAAAAATATTTTATTTTTATTTTGTATTATAATTTCAAAAATAAAAAAAGTATTTAGAACACTACATTAATAGTTAAGCATAAAGTATAATAACGAAAGTGATAAATTTATAATAGTTAACAGTATATTAAATTAATAATTATTAGGTATTTAAAATTGTTTATAGAAAGAAGATGGTATGGACTTTTGATCCATGGATTGAAAAAAAATCAAGGTATCTAAGGTTATTTTGTTCCAAACAAAAAATTGGCTGTGAATATTGCAAAGTAATTGGTACATTAAAGACAATTAAGAAGAGAGGTGTTGAAATACAGTTGATGAAGGCAATCATTTAAAAAACCAAATCAGGGTGGCTAACTAAGAAATAAAAAAGTAAAAAAACATTAGCTCATCAACATGCTTATGAACATTTTGTAAAAAAATTTTGGGGCAGTTACAAAAATACCATGTTAATACTGAGTATATTTTCCGCACTGTATATTACATAGCT